>NC_011099.1:1200000-1500000 GCF_000003225.4 Theileria annulata | reverse complement strand
CAAATTCCTATTCAGGTACAAATAACTATTGATGTTGAACTTTTTTTCCTCCAGAATTTCGTTCATTATGTTAACTAGCCAGTTAACTCTCATATCTCTATCCAGCTCAATGTACTTGCTAATATCTTCGCCCACTAGCACTTCCAAACACCTGTTGAAATCTTTAAAACCTGCGTCTCCACTATATGCATCCAACACTCTCATCTACACAATTATACATAATTAATAACTACACTGCTACCCCAATATATAAATAACTACACTGCTACCCCAATATATACCTAACAACCCATTATATATACCTAATATAGCTCAATATATAAAAAATGTAGATATTGTAAATATCTATTTCAAACCAGTCTGTATCTATAAATGAGTTTTTTGAAGTGATCTTCATTGAGTCCGTAAACGTGGTGTAAGTTCTTCAAGTCATCAAAGGTTTCAAGGTAAATGTTAGTTTTGTAGTGGTCAAACATGTACTTGAAGTAGAACTCAATTCCTCTTTTTTCAAGCTCTTTTCTTCTAGCTTCGCCTTTCAGACCTATCAAGTCACACAAGCGGTTAAACTTGTCCATGTCAACCAACTTGTCAACATCCACTGATGAGAAGATGAACTTTTCAAGCACTTTTGTGGTATCACTAAATGTGTCTAGTCCAAAGGAGAACCTCAATTCTCCCATATTGATCTCAAAGTCTTCACACATCTTAATGAATTGGTCTATATTTGCGAGCATTTGTGGTCCAATTTGACACTCATTGAACGTTTTATAGAAAATGAAATTGAGATGACAATACACCATTTCACTCAGTACCGTATTATAGCCCAGCTGAACACAATTATTACAAATTATAACACTTAATTCACATTATTGTACATATATATCGTTATTTTACCTGAGAAATATTTAATTTCTGTGCAAATGGTTTAATATATTTTGTAGTCAAATCCTTCAACTTTTCCCCATGGTGTTCTTGCAATACTTTCTTCACAAACTCTTGGAACACATACTAAAAAATATTACTTTTGGTTTTACTTATATATATAATTACATTTTATTGAATAATTTATAGTTTTAAATATATGTTTCTTGGTTTTGTATAATTAATTCATACTGAAAAGCATTTGGTGTGGACGATTTCGATGGATTTGTCTGAAAGTTTGAGAAACTTTTGCAGCTTTTCTAGTTTCTTCATTTGTTCATCTGTTGGTTCTTCCATAGTGAATACGTAATCGATTCTCTTTACCACTGAGAGGTAAAATGGGTCGAAAAAGAAGTCTGAGGTGTTCCCAATATCATCTTGTACTTTATCTATTGGGGCATTTGTGACTCTTAAAAGTTCCTCTTCATAACAATTTTCAAATATCTTAGTGTTTTCTTCGTCTAATTTCTTACTACTTGGGTCATCGATATTCAATTCTCTTTTCCAATCTCTTTCAGAACTAATTTATTTATTTATTTACTTATAAACTCACTTTATATCATCATTTCTTATACAATGTCTTATATACATATGCTTCCAATCATTATATCCATTCTCAACAAGCCTACAACATAATATACAATTATTTTTAATATTATTGTTATAGTATAAATAATGTTGGTTACAGTTTTGTGGATGGGAAGATTGATACAAAGTTATCCGTATGTTGTAGTGTGTTTCCTCTTCTACGGTAATTGTAAATGACCCAGGCCTTGTAAACCAGGTTAGAGTCAACGACACTCATTTTGTCTTTATCCGTTACGTACTTTTCAGGATTTAAGGGTACATAATCTGGATGGACTTCTCTATGTCCGACATGGAATTCAGTTGGGATTTCCTTAAATAAAGGTGGGAGTTTGCCCTTTTCTACCAGCATTTCTATTTCACGGCGCTCACGGTAAGTGGAATCTGAATCAACTCCGTACAATGGTAAGGTCTTGTAGATTCGCTTTTCCTCATTCTTCTCCTTCATCTTCATCTTCTGGTAATATGACATTTTTTCGCTACTCTCCATCATTTCCCAATCCCCTTTGAACTCCTTAAGTCTATCCTTATCAAAATTTCCGTAATAAGTTTCCAATACAACTTTGCTGGATTTTTCAGGGAATTTTTCAGGGGAATTTTCAACCATTTTTCCAGAAATTTTGGTTCCAGAAGAATTGGTTCCAGATGATTTTTCTACCTTACTTTCCTCAGAATTATCACTGGTTTCTAGCACGTTAAATATATCAAAGGTTCCTATGACTTCATGGCACGTGAATTTCTTGGGCTTATAGATCTTATTCTGTTGAAATGCTCTGGTGATTCTGTACATGTACTTTGTGTCCACAAGACCTGAAAGTGAGTTTGTTACAGCTCTTTTCATTTCCAGAAGTGTATGGAGGTGCTTTTCAATCAAGTAGAAATCCTCCAACTCGCTGGCTTCAAGAAGTGACCTCTTAGAATCGTACGCCTTCTCCTTTATTAGTTCACAGAGTGCATTTATGAGCACAATATCGCTAGTTTCATACTTGATTTTAATTTTTTCCAAATCACTCTTGGTCATCCTTGTAAAGTCAAGCTTAGACAAATCCTGCACTAGGCATGAAAAGGTGTAAATTCTGAAATAATTCAGAAACGTTTCCTCATCCAACTCCAGCTTATTTGAGATGAATCTCATATCAGAGTGCACTTCCCTTATATTTTCTGATATTCCCGACGTATTATTACCATCCACACAATACTTTTTGTTCATGTGATGAAAATGTATTTCCATTATTCTGTTCCTTATCTTATTCACTGTCATTTCATCCTTCGCCACGTTAAACAATGATAGACAGTGTCGGAAATTGTTATTTTCTTGGTTAAGACTCTTGTATATTATGTTGGACACTATGTTGACAAAGAATTTCGGGAAGTTGCTCAGCAGAAACTTCTCTGATACGGAAAACACCTTTGAAATGCAACTGATTATTTCTGGGATGAAGTCCTTCTTTGAATACAACTTCACCAAATCATCTCTCAAGTTTTCGATCTCATACGCTTCTCTCTTCTCTCTCTCTTCCTCCGTTTCACCAAAAATCTCGTCGAATGGCACGATCCCGTATTTATACTTGATATTTTCTTTCTTGATTCGACCTCCGTTGCTTTGCAATTCTTCTGCCCAAATTTCTATATCGTCGAGTCCTGACGACATTACTGGAGCTTGTCTGAAAAGTTGTATTTGTTCATCCGTCACTCCCATGCTCTTGAACACTCGAAAGTCATGTTCCGTATCCTTCCCGAAATCCTTGGGAGTTGTCACTGTAACGAATGGTTGGAAGTCTGTGAAGAGCTGGACCATGAAAAAGGTCATCAACATTGCATTGAATCGGTACCTTTTGACGTTTGGCGGTGGCAGCCCCATTTCCTTATCATCTAAATTGTACAACTCGCTATAATCGTCCTCTTCACCCACTTTACCCGCCATAAAGTCTTCTCCTGAAATATAATATCCTAACACTTCACATCCATATGTCTTTGGCAAGTGATTCATTAATCCCAAATAACATCCAATTGTATATATTAGTCTATATACGCTTGTCTTTGACATTGGTAAACAAATTGCATTTATGTATCTTAGGTTTGTGATGAGCTGTCTTATTTCTTCTGGCAAATCTCCAGGTCCTTCTGATTCCATGACGCAGAAATTATTAAACATGTTTTCGGGATCGAAGTCGACGAACTTTTCCTCATCTGGCAAATTGTAATCTGGTGAATCTTTATCTTTAATATCATAATATGGTGGTAGTCTAATATTCGTTAAGTCTGGCTCTTGTTCTTTAATATTGGTAAGTTGTAAGTGGAGGGAATCCTCGTTATCGCCTTTTCCCATCGGGTTTTTAAAGTCATTGAATGCGAACAATTTTATAAATTTCAAAAAGGACTTAAATGTTAGCAATACTGATACCTTTTCCATCTGCAGTCTTAAATCATGTTGGCTTATATTATTTGCTTCAGCCAACTTATTTAAATTATCTCTCCTTATTCTTGTTATCACTTCAAACATTTCTGATCTTGTATCCACGTTAACATCAAACTTTCCAAATGGGTTCTTGATCATACTTTCTACTGACATTTCTGATCCAAGTCCTTTACAAACTCTTTCCATCAATGCGTTTACCGATTGATTTTCCAATGTTTGCACATCTGAATATAATATCTTCATTACTTCTCCAAAGTAGTCCATTTCTTCCTTTTGGTCTGATAAGATGAGATATGATAGTCCCATAAATATATACTTTAATTTCCCCTTATGCCTAAATAAAAAGTCCATCAACTCAGGGTTCCTATCATACAAATAGTCAATACCCATTTCTGCTCCTTTTCCAGCTGTTAATCCTGATATCAGACTCACCAACATGTTTATTATAATCTTCGCTAATCCTTTTGACTCGGGCTTCAAACTATCCAGATAATGCTCCTTTATTATATTAGACAATTTTAATCTAGTTTCTATCTTCGGGTCATACCATAATGAGTATAGGTCTAAAAAATCATCATCGTTTGTTGGCCACTTTAGGTCTGGGTAATTATCTAAGAATTCCCTGTATGACTCTGATTTTGCTGTGACTATATTCTTCACGTCGTCCACTATTTGCGTGTCGTTTGCGTTTTTATCAAAATCTGAGATTAACTTCGGCTGTTTATGTATTCTGTGAACCACCGTTAATATTTTTTGTGCTCTTTTCGGGTTATACTTTGCCATATTTTCCAGGTGGTCAAAATACCTTTCATTCAGGAATCCTCTTATAGAACATTCCGAGAGTGGCTGGACTTTCCTTCCAAAATCCAATGGTTCTATTCCAAACACGTACTCTTTATTTCTTTTAAAATCTTTATCTGGTTTCCCTGAAAGTTTATCTTCCAGTGTCTCTATGAAATGGTTTTTTAGTTTCTTTATGTTATTGTATATCATTAGGAAGCCAAGTTCGTACATCATTCTTCCAAAGTAATCTCTCGGTGGTGGTGGTCTGTTAAGCAGACTTCTTGCAAGGCACACTAGTGTATCATCTGAGATCTCTACTGCTGGCTCGATATCCAGCTCCTCTAACACCTTTGCCGGATCTCCGTACTCTTCATATAGAGTTTCTGCTTGATTACACAGTTCTATCAGTTCATCCATATCATTTTTGTAAACATCTAATAATCTACACTCATCCACTTTTTTTTTCTTCTTGACCTTTTTTTTCCTTGTTTTTGTTCCATCCGATTCTATTATCACATCTTTTTCTTCATCATCTTCTCCTCCTTCTCCCCCTCCTCCTTCTTCACCTTCATGTTGTTCATCACCTTCTTCATAATCTCCTTCATCATCTTCATAAACTTCTTCAGCATCTTCTCCACTATCTTCATAAACTTCTTCAACTTCTTCAACTTCATCACCGACATCCTTTTCATAATCTTCACCATCATCCTTTTCATAATGTTCATAACCTCCTCGATCTTCTTCATCTAATTCATCATCCTTTATAATATATTTTTTACTTATTTTATCTTTTAGCATTGTTATTCTTACTCCACTGCACATGCTACTGCTATTTATGAACAAATATTGAAATTTGGTCCTACACTTTCCCCTCAAAAACCCCTTTATACTACTATTGAATACATTACTGGTACAAATATTATTATTTAAAACGTTAAAAATGGGTTCCGGGGCATAATTAAATATTAGAGAGGAAAATTTCTCTTGTAACGATGAAAAACTCCTACTATTCAGTGCGGTACTGGTTGATAACGCCAGGTGTCTAGGGAAGGACGGTGTGTTAATATAGTTACATGGGTTTCTAATGTGAAGTGAGTGTACTAGTCCCAGAATCTTTATGTATACATTTACACAGATGAGAATCCATAGTTTGAACTGGAACTTCATACTGACATTGCGATTAAAACTGGAAAATAATTTATTATAATATACAAAATGTTTACTTTCAACATTTTGACAATTTTATATTGAATGTTATTTGTAATTTCAAAATAGTGCCACATACACATTAGGATTCCACTCGGCACTTAGTAATTTTTAACCTATATTTGTATTTCTTATCTTTTTATTTTCAATTTAAATTTATTAAAATTTGTATATTATTGTTATTTTTTAAATGTGTGCTTTTCTATTTTACCATATCATTACTATATTGAATTATTATCTTCAGCTCAGAATTTGTGATAGATAATGGTCAATAGGAATTTGGATTCTTTAGATGTAGATGAGAGGCTAGAATTAACCGGATGTAAAATGCAATATGATAAATTACAGAACTGTATTGATATGTATGATAGGTATTGCCTAATAATTAAATAATTAAGCATTTTATTTAATATTTATGGAATATTGTACAAATTAGGGACTGGAGGAGGTGTCAATTAGAGTTAAAGGAGCTTTCAAAATGTCTTGAAAGTAAGAAATCTCGTTGATTTACTCTGAAGTCAGTTTAACTTTAATGAGATGATTATTTGAATTTTCTGGAAATTTGAAGAAATCGTTTAGTATTTCATCTGTGAGTTCTCCCAGGAACTTTGGATTTACGGATTCAACTTTACAGTTGATTGGTGAGTAAAAGTCGAAAAGAGTCTTGGAATCCTCAACGCTGAATAGGTAATCACCTTGATTCAAATTTTCCTCGTCTGTTATGGTTATATACACAATTTCCTTAAAATCTTTAAATTTATTGTTTGTTACACCTAAATAATAGATTCCCTTTTCTTCTGTGTTTTTAAGATAATAATCATCTTCCAACTCCTTATATACAGATTTTGTTGTCCCATACTTTACTCTTTTATCTATTCCATGATTTATATCATCTTTAATTATATGATTTATTCGATATGTTTTATATGTATAAAAACTATTTGAAATGTATGGCTTGCTCAAAAAAATATTCGATATTTTTCTAATCAAGTTTGTATTAAAATGGTTATAACATCTAGGAAGTGGTATCATAAACTCAAGTATAAAACGGAATTAATATGTACTGGTATCGAAGATATTACTTCTTGGAGGGTGGTTTAGTTCCTTCACGGAACCCATTTTTAAAGCGTCTCGGCATTGTTTTCAAATACCTTTTCCTTCCAGTTCCTGTGGTCTTCCTTCTCTTGGCCTTAAATGACCAATTGTAATGACGGGTCTTGGCGTCAGGATATCCTAAAAAAACATTATATTCAAAATACATACTACAAACTATATAGATAAAATTTGTAAAATAAAATTATAATATAACAATAATATCTAAACTTGTGGAAAAGTTAATTATATATGTAGATATGGGTATAATTCTACTATTATTATAGAATCAAAGCATAAAAATAAATAAACAAAAGCTTACCACATGAGGCACATCTTTTTTTTGTGTCATGAAACGAGCGATTTCCACATCTCAGGCAGAGAGTGTGGGTTTTACTGTTACAAAGACCGAATGATCCTGTACCCTTTCCACATTTACCCATTTTGTTTAAAAAACTTTAATCTTCCAACTAAATTTGTTTACTAAAAAGGATTATGAAAAACTATATTTTATAAAAGTTGGAATGTAAAGAACAATTTTTATGAAAAATAATATACTTTTGACCCCCACCCTCTATTACAGCTCTCGTCAGTCAAGAACCAACTATACAACTTTATCACATATAAATTCAATATCATAATACACAAAATATAAATTTTAAGTAAGAATATAGTATATTGCATGAGAAAAATTAATCTAATGATATATCCATTGTCGTGATGAGTTGGTTTGTGTTATACTTGAATTTGTTATCTAAAAGAGTGTTTGTATAGCTCAATAGGCTTTGGAGATCCAAGTGTTCCTTTTGACATCCATCTACCAGTTCCTGTAGTCTTTTAATCATTTCCTCATCGAAGTCCTTTTGCTCCTGAATCAATATAATGTGTAATATTATTACCATGACTTTAGCATCCAAGAGAGCGTTTATGATCTTTATAACCTTTTTCACATCCTTTGTTTCTCTTTCCACTTCTATTTCTGTTATTTTGTCCAAGAGATTGCTTAACATCACTTTGAAAGTGGCTCCGTCAATTTCGCTTTTAAATGCTCTCTTAAACTCATTATCTGACCTAAAAAACATTGAATCAGTTTTAAATTACCCTGTGGTGTATAATAAGAAGTCGTCAAGTAGTGAAATATCACTTTTTACCAACTTTACTGCTCCAATTTCCTACAAATTAACTTATACAACTTAATCTTTGTGGTAAATAGAAACTGTATAACTGGATATATATTACTGGCAAATGTATGCATTTGAGTATCTTTTTAGCGCAGGTTCTGAGGTTGTTATTGATGATGTAGTCTACGAGTTTGTTTGTGATTACCACTTCAGAAGAGTCAATTAATGCCTCAAGTTCTAAATCTTAAAATTAAGAATCCATCAAAATACCAATAGGTTCTGGGAAGGTTTTATAGTGATCGTAGTAGGAAATGGTTTCAGTAGGGAGTTCTCCGTAGAATGACAACACCAGAAACTTAAGCTCCTCATTTTGTATCAATATTTTATACATTCCACCATCATACATCATCTAAACATTTGTTATTAACATTTTGACTATATTACTTATAACTTACTGAATGAATGTGCTTAACGTTGTAATCCAGTTTAAGCGTAAAGGTGTGAAAAGTGGTTTCAGAGTAAAGCTCATAAAAGTTGAAATTGAGTTTATTTTCAAGTACACTAACGGTGCATACAATATAGTCATTTACTAGTCTAACTAGTTGACAGTTTTTAAAGAACAGTGTATACTTCTTGGACAGACTCGGTAGAGGTATATTTTGAGAAAAAGGATAATCTTGTGAATCTTTATCCTTTGAGATTACAAGGAAACAATCATTAAAAATGGCTAGCAGATCTTCAGATAACAGAGCCTTGATAACTCTCACTCCTACATCCTCAGTCAAAAAATCATGTTTTAAGAGCTTCATATCATTACCTTCCAATCCAACTAAACAGTACTTAACTACAGATTCAGTTTTGTATACACAAATCACTGCACTCTTATTCTTTACAGCCATTTCCTCAATATTTTTATTCCTAATTCCACTAATATCTACACCAGGATTGTAGTTAGTTTCATAGAAAAAGTCGAGGTAGATGACCTTCGAGTCACACCGGTCATTGTACTGTTCCAGAACTACAACCTTTTTCTTAACTCTAAGTTGCAGTTGCTTCATTTTCTTGCAAATTAGCACCAATAGCGGGTACTTTGAGTGAAGTGGTAAAAAATCTAGAATTCTCTCCCTGAACTTCTTTTCTCCAAAGGTTTCGCTTTGCAATAATTTGAAAAGTTTATTTCTTGATGAAAAATAAACTTCACCGTTACTTCTTCGTATACTTTCACATTGTTCAGGGAGTGAATATGAGTTAACAATTCCACACTCCTAAGTTATTATGAATCAAAATGTTATATATTGGTAATATAAATAATACAAAAACTTACATTGGCTTCTAAGAGTTGCGATTTATTTTTTATACAGAAATACTTGTCATTTTGAGACAAATATGTAGAATCTTCACTTTCCAGATTTAAATCTATGGAATCATATTCCGTAACTAAAGATTCCATTATATGTTACATTTAAAATCAAATTTCAAAGGGTTTTATAAACATAATAATACATAGTGTAATGTATAATACATAATATAGTACAAATTTATAAAATAATAGAATATTATTTCAAAATCATTCCCCATTGGTTGAATCTAATAAAATCCATTTTTTTACTTTTCACATTTTAAATTTATCATTACTTTTACTTATATCCAATTTTATTTCAAAATTTAAATACAATTTAATGGAATTTGTTTAATAAATCTCTTGAATCGCTAGGAAATGATTATTCCTGTTCGTTGTTTTACTTGCGGTAAAGTTATCGGACACTTGTGGGAGAAATGGCTGGAAATGCTGAAAAAAGACGTTCCTGAAGGGTAAGAATACTATATTCAAAACTACTTAATTATTCTATTTGATATAGTTTTATAATGAAATGGTTAGGCAAGCCTTGGATAACCTTGGCTTAACCAGGTACTGCTGTAGGCGGATGATTTTAACTCACGTTGACTTAATAGAGAAGTTACTTGTATACAACAGTAAGTTTGCTCATTTAATTATTAATTTTTAGTCTACGATAAAAGGAATAACGAAGTTCTTTAACATCGTCTAATTTATAAAATTATATTCTTAAATTATATATTAGGCTATATTACATTGTATAATTTACAAACTGTTTAATTTTGATTATTCTCTTCCTCCTGCTTCTTCACTATACATTTTATTAGTAAATAGAAACTTACTTATCATTTCTCTGAAGTGATTTAGGATTTCGTTTTCTCTTCTCATTCTACTCTCTAACTTTTCCAAGGCCTTTGCCTTTTCTTGCTCAGCAGTTAAGACCTGTAATATAATATTTCCTGTATAAATAACTATAATGTAGAAAATGGGCAAAAAGGTACCAATGACTCCTTTTTGATCCTCATCCTGTTAATGGCCTTGTGCCTTGATCCACTCATAACGTAGCCGATTTTCTCAAAATTTTCAATTTGTTCTGTGGTAAGTCCAACCTCACCCCTTCTAGGTATTCTCTTCCCCTTTTGGATATACTGTGCAATTGCATCTCCCTCACCGGGCATGAGTTCACCTCCATAACTTACTTTCCAATCCAGAGAGTTACTAGTTTTCAGGGGTTGGGGTCCGTATTCCTCATCACTATCACTTTCAGACTCATTGTCCTCATCACTTTTCTTATCAGTGGATGTTATATCAGAATTGTTAGGAACTTCAAGGGATTTATTCAAATCACCAGTCGATTCACAAGTTTTATCTTCATTTTCAGTAGAATAATTTGATTTATTTATAGAATTATGTTTTATTTCTTGAGATTTGCGATGTTTTTCTAAAAATTTTGAGTATACGTCGGGACTCGAGCTTCTTGACCTTGCGTACACATCTTCACACTTTATTTTCTTCCTGAACCTTTCTTTCGTTCTTTTTTCCATCCATCTTGTCCTTTTTTCATGTTCCTCCTCGGTTAATCCAAATTCCATAAATATTATTTCTGATCATGTTACTTATACAAGTTCATGGAATCCCGTTTTTATTCAATATAAAAGAAAACTTACACACTCGCAATAGTATGCATTATAAATATACTTAGATGTGTAGTACTATGAGTAGAATATTGTACATTAAAAATTTAAGGTGTAGTCCTAAGAATCAACATCAAAAGGGTGGTGATGAGAGGTATAATTTCTCCTATGATAAGAGTCTTTGGGGTACTGATTTAAATTTCCCGAGGTTTTATTATTAATATCATAGGTTAGAATAGCTCCCTTACTTGCTGCATTTTTTTGTTTGAAGAATTTGTCATTTTCGGCAGTTTTCTTTTCTGGGTGGTTTTCAACCACGAGAACAACTTTATTTCCAGAGGTGTCACCGTCTGGGTCCCTGTGCAACCTAACAAAAAGAGGAGATTGAGACATATTGTCCTTAACGCTTGTTGAATTAAACTTATTATTATCATAATCATATTCTGAGTATTGTATCCCCTTAAACGTGTGATCATCTCTGACGTTCCAAGGAACGCTGTAGCTCAATACTTCGTTATGTTCAGTCACGTTTAAGAGTGTGCTATGCCTCGCCAGGGGTTCAATGTCCACAATCATCTCCGCCTTATCGTTCTCTTTAAATGTGAATTGATTTGTTCCACTATCAAAAGAGTATTCATACAGTTTTGTGTGCTTGTCCCACCTTTCTATATTAAGAATCCTCAGCGTTCCGGTTTCAGGCTTTGAGGAAACGTTAACCATTCTGGTGAAGACGTTATTATCATCATCAGCGATGACAGTGTCTCCATAAACTACTTTTCCTATTTTCTGTGTCAACTCGTCCTTTACTCTTACATTGTACACTATTCCGTAGTTGAATACTATAAACTCGTCGAACGTAAATACTCTCGACTTTTCCACAGGAGTTGGATTGCCGTCTGAATCAGTAGGTTTTGGGGCGTTTTCATATAATTTGGCCAGGTCCAATGTATTCGATTGTTTTTTCTGTATTTCTATGCTCATTATTCCATGCTTTGAAGTCTGGGCATACATCTTTAACCAGCAGTCTGAGTAATCACAGTCCTTGAGAATAATATACGATTGGGTTGTTTTGGGCAGTACGATAAACCTGGATGTAAGGTCCATGTCAAAAGGAGTTATAACTCCATCGTTGCAAATTGTAACGTTTCCTATAACGTGCGTGAATATTTTCTTGTAATTAATTCCTACAAAGTAGTAATCACCCAAGTCACATATGTCGAAGTTGGATAAATTGGAAAAGTTATTCTTGCTAACGGATTCGTAGAACAATGAAACGTCAAACTGGACTGGTTCCTTACCCTTAGTTACAAAGACTTGGTCATTCTTCTTGAGTGAATTAACCATTACGAAAGTCTCGAAAAAGCTGAAACCTCTCCTCGTTATGGAATGAAGTTCCATATGCTTATTATCCATTATCAAGTATTGTCTTGAAACGAAGAACCTGTTTGGGCAAAAATTGACCGTGTCGTAGCTCAAACTCCCCAGCTTATCTACGAACGTGCTCGGCTTTACGAACAGGTTATTTTTTGAATCAGTAAAATACTTGGTAACATGGGCTGTAATTTTATGCAAATCTACCTTAACTGGGTCTTCAACTGCTAATTTTAACTTTGTAGGCTCACTAGTTGTTGACCCATCCTGTTCAGTTGAACTAGCCTGAGTTGGTTTCTCTGGTTTAAATAAATACTTTTTGAACTCTCCATTATAACATTCGTCTCTTACTAGAATTCCATCTTTACAAGAGTAAACTTCCCTGTTAAAAACTCCTTCGCCTTCCTCTATCACAAGATTATTCTTATAGTAAATCTTCCCAATTCTGAAGTCTATATCATTTGATCTCACTCTAATTTTATCTACAGAGTCTTCTTTTTCCACGAGATGCTTGTAAGAGTGTTCATCCGAGGGTTTTGGGTCGGCAAAATCCGTTACATTGAAGTCAATTAGTTTTTTTACGTGTTCAACGTATCCATTTTCAGTCTTTTTGAAAACCTTAACGTTGTATATTTCCGAGTTCTTTTGAAGGTCAAAAACCGTCAAATACTTATCTCCTCTCACTTCTTGTGTCTTAACTGAAATACACAAACTATTCGGGTTTTTATATAGATACTCAATTCTGCCTTGAGATCCATTTTGTGGCTGTTTCGAATCATCCAACACGTCAAGTACTCTTACATTCTCGTTACATCCATCAAAGAACATGCAGTCATTTCCACACAATGATGCGATTTTAGAATATTTGTTTGTTTTCGATGGATTAAAGCTTAAGTTTGTAAATACGTGCGATTTCCTAAATGCATATTCTTTGTTCTTGTCGACGACAAACGTTTCTTGGTTAACAATACCAAACTTTGGTATAGTTTTAACAAGAAACGAATCATCTTGTACCAGTACAGCTCTATAAAATACATTCAGACTATCAAGCAAAAGTTTATCTTTACACTTTATTTCTCCTACAGTTTTAAATTTTGCGATTTTAACATGGCTCTTTCCACGTATATCTTCTTTAACTATATCTCCACAAATATCAAGATCTACTTTATCGTATTCGAACCTTTCATATTGGTTTTGATCATTTTTCTTAAATCTATCCAACAACTTTGCATCTTTAAATAATGTGTGGACCTCGACTATCAGTTCAAAATCTGTACCTACATCACCTGATCCTTGGTCTTTTTCATTTTTAAATATATCATGCAATTCCGGGTTATAATCTCCCTGCTTGGGAAACTTTACTAGAACAACAAATCTCTTACTGGCGTTAGATTCAGGCTGTCCCAAAATCTCATTTGTTCCATCCGACACTTTACCCACACATTTCCCCGAATATTCATGAGAAGCATTCAGAAGTATTCTCTTATAATTTGGGGATTTTAATTCATAGAAATCTGCAGATACATTCGAAATATCTAGGTTGATAAACTTATTCTGGTCATCAGCACCTGATAGGATAATGAAAAATGACACACATATAAGTATAGATTTTATATACAATCCCATAATAGGGGTTTACATTTATTTAATTATATATTCAGACAAATCATAACTGTTTGATATCATTTTAATAATTCCATGATTACACACCCCATCCATACCACTTGTTTTTTTCGATTATTGTCAAAATTTACTGGATTAACTATTAAAAACCATCAATTTTATCAATCTATCTAATATTCTATTAAAAAATTCATTAAATTTAAGATTATGTATTTTTTAGATGCTCATCTACATTCCTTTTCAAATCTTCGTGACAATTTGTACTGTTCAGGATTGTCTTCCAAACCTTTAATTTCCACCTAATATTTAAATTACAAAATCCTTCAATTTTTGTAATTTACCTTGGCGAACCTTCCAGGGAATTAATGAAGGTTTCGGTTCTCTCCGAAATAAGTCCAGTCACATCAATTGATGCCATAAAGAGTCCCCAAGATGCCTGGAAAAGAACTTCCGCCTAAGTAAATCTAAGCTTTAAACTATGTTACATTGCAGTTTTTTGAGATCCTTGGCTCTATTTTTGAGTACAAATCCATGTTTCTGTATCCGTATCTACCAAATGCCATACAAGCAGAGCTCAGATCTAAGCATTATTTATGCTTTTATTTTATAGTATTATTGTATTACCTTGTTCGTTTAGTTCATCTATATAGTCCATGAATTTCAAATAAACTGTATTGCATATTTCCACGTCAGTATATCCTGAGTTATACAGGTTCCACAACAGGTTCACAATGTCATTTCCTAAAAATTAGCCGTTTATTCTGAAATTTATACGGTACAAAAGTGAATCATTTAAATGTAACCTTACCATTTAGTGAGTATAAAACGTTTGGAACTTGGTTTGCTATTGATTTAAAAAACTCTTTCTGTGTATTTTGCTTCAAACGTCTTGAAAGAACCCACAGTATATCCAAAAGTGACTTGGCGTCAAGTTCCTTAACTCTTCTTTGTAGTTCCAAAACTGCAACTACATACTCTCCTAATTGAATATATTATTCAATATAAATTTGTATGTAAATAAATATGGTATAAAAATATTTACCTGAGTCCTTATTATAAATATGAAATGATTTAAGTATATTTGCGATATCAGAGACGCTAAGCAAATGAATGGATTCTTTGAACCTTTTACTGTAGACTATCCAAAACCCTTTTGTCTTGGGTTTTAATGTTTCTTTGGAAAATTTATCTTCTGAGCCACTAGATTCATCAGGGCACATTATTTTGTCATTTTTATTCATAAAGTCATTTGAGGACTCTTTGTACTCTAAATATTTTAGTTGTTTTCCAGTGGATAGGTAATTATTAATTAGTTCCATGGAAGTTTTCCTTAGTTTTTCCGAATTTGCAAAGCACAAAACGTTCCAATAATCCTTCCGAATCGGCCGCAATTTAAATCTATAGTACCTGTTCGGTCCATCAAGTGTAGGAACTGGAAGGGGGTTTGATACAGGATGGCCAGGACCTAGGAGTCGTCTCGTAATAAACATGGGTTACGCTTTTATTAAAACTTCATTTAAATGTTACAAACTGATGGGATCTCCAGAACAGCAGTCTGGCCTTTGATAGATTTCTAAAGCTTATTTTAGTTGTATTAATACTTTCCAGAATGTATAGGCCCAATGAATCAAAGTCATGCCTTAATATTGATTAATATATAAAGAGATTGTATAAACAAACTTGGAAATCCACTTAGAAAGAGGGTTGTTATGATGGATGGAATTGGAATGATTTATTGAATTTAAATAAAGCTTGTAGAAATCTACAGCTGCTGGTTCTCTTGATGCAACGAAGTAAAACTCAGGATCAACCTTGTCGTATATGGCATAAATGATTCTTTTAGCATTCAGAAGTGGTTGATTATTAACACATAGATCACTTTGGCTTATTCCGAGGAATTCGCGCCCCGGACGGACTTGTAATGCTGAAATTTAAATTTAAAAACTATATCAAATATAGAACACACACCTAAGTTATGTAATTTTTTAACGTGATTAGGAAGCAAATTCGGATTCTCCAGCAATTTATGGCAATTTGACACCAGGGATTCTAGTTCATTTGATGTTGTTGCTAAAAAACAATAAGTATATAATTTATGTTACCAGTTGACAAGTATTTGTTAGAAATGCTTTTAAAAAAATTAAATCGGTAATATTGTTTAAAATTATGAAAAAATAACATTAAAAAATAGATTCTATAAATATATGGATTCTACACATAAAAATGAAAATTTATAAATTAAAATAATATAATTCACTATTAAATTATATATTTTTATAGAATCTAAGCTTAATCGCACAATAATTCATCAAGTTTGATTTTGATTTAATTTTCGAATATATCAATCTTTAAGCCAGCACCAATCTCACACATATGTTCACATCTAGTATTATAAATGTACAAGGATACTGACCATATAATAGCTCAGGGAGCAGAAGCTGTTTGTTTATTCGTTATTAACACACTAGTTATACACAAAAGAGACTCCGAAAAATGGATTGTTTAGGTTGTCAAGAAGGTTCAGTTTTTGGGCAAGGAATGTGTATTGAAGAGACGACTGCCTAAGTTATTCCGACACACTGATCTTGATCAGAGTTTAACTCGAAGCCGTATGGTCGCTGAGTGTCGGAGTACATACAAATTAAGAAAAGAAGGAGTTTACGTACCCGTGATATATCTTGTAGATTTCTTAAAAAGAGAAACTATTTATGAATACGTTCAAGGGGATACTGTAAACTTTTCCATTTCTAACTCAACCTTTAATTCTTACCATCTCATTGGTGAAAATATTGCTTTGATGCATAACGCCAACATTATACACGGAGATTTAACCACCAAGAATATGATTATGACAAACGATGGACTACTTTGTATCATAGATTTTGGCTTGAGCTTTTTTTCTACAATATCGGAGGTATTTCATTTATTCAACCTTTGATATTTTCAACAACTGCAATATTCTAATTCTTACAAAATATTATAGGACAAAGCTGTTGATTTATACGTCTTGGAACGATGCTTGACCCCCTCAGAGGTATTTCTCAAAATAAATCTGTATGTAACTATACTTTCAGTTTGAGAAGGTTTTAAACTCATACAAGTCAGTTGTTTTTGAGTCTGACGAGATAATACGTAAACTCGAGGAAGTTAGGCTTCGAGGTCGTAAAAGGGACCTCACAGGATAATGTTATACACTTTTAAAACGTAATTTACTTTTTAATTACATTAGATATTGCTTTGGCCATCTCCTGGGAGTTTGTGTTTTTCCCGTAAAACTCCAAAAAATTACCATCCTTATCTATATTAAAATTTTAACAGGGCTTAAACGTTGCTAACCCATTAGGTAGTGTATTATTGAATGGTCAATAAGGTAGTCTTGTTCGGTTGCTTTGATCCCCTCATTATAATACACTCGGAACTTTCTGGTTACATCTTTAATCATTTCCTAAAGATTGTTTGATAAATTTGAAAGTACTGGCGTTCCTGTTAGTGCCACGAGTCTAGGGTGGTAGTCCTTTACATAATTTTTAAGAACCCTGGGTACATCTCTCTTAGGATCAACTAAAAGTAAACATTTTTATATATATTTAAAATTTTACCTGAAATGAAAACTGGTTGTATAATAGGCCCAAACTGCTTATCTAAAGTTCGTTAATTAATTTTTTAAAAAATGTATTGAAAAATTTCAAAATGTTACCTAGAGTATTGACAACTTGAGTCTGTTTATCCATCTCTTCTGGGCATATATCAGGGCAATTGCAGAATCCTATTAGCATTTTAAGCCAAATAGCATGAAATTAACTAACCAAAGTAGATTAGCATGTATTTCCCCTTAAATTCTTCGGAGGATCTTGTAACTCCGTCCTGGTCAATTAGTTTGAATGATCCTCCCAATTGAGGTGTGCCATATCTCTCTTCAGTTACAATTGCTAAATGAATAAAAATGTTAAAGTCGAGATTTTAAACTTAAATAAGTCCAAATTTGGCTAAATTCATACCTAGTTTCTGATTTCTCTTCTTATTGAATGTGTAGTATACTCCGGCTCCTACAGCCCTAAAAATATTATTAATACACTTCACTTACCCACAAACTGCGATATTTATCAATGCTCCTTTGAATGTTATCTATGTTTAATATTCCAAGGATTCCAACTAACTTTGATTCCAGGGTTTTGACTAGTTGAGAAGGTTCTTGTTCCCCTAGGAACATATCTAATTTTAGTTTTCAGACCATTAAGCATTTTAATTTTATTTTTTCTAGATAATAAATTGAGTTAGATTGCAGTTACTAACACACGACCCAACTTAGAATCTAGGTACTCCAGGTATTGTTTAATGAATAAAAATGTATTTTAATATGAACAAATTACATTATTTTGCCATTTCTTCTTGAGATTTACCATCATCTACTTCCATTTCGGTTTCCTGATTTTGAGATTCAGGTTCATTTTTCTGTACATCTTCTGGTTCTGTGACTTCCGGTTCCTTTGCAGGTTCAGGTTCTGATTTGGGGTGTTCTACTACCTTATGTTTCTTGATTAGTTTATCCATTTCATCTTTAACGTTTCTTAGTTCTTGATCTAGTTGTTCCATTGTGTATAGGGGATTGTTATATTTTGGCATATTCTTTTCCCTTTCCACAAGTTCCATGGTGTTATTGCTTAACATGTTCAGTTTATTTGAGATTGAAGCTCTTTCATTCTCTGGCACGTTAAGCCATGAATTGTCAGTGCCTACTGAGTATTGATGCAGGTTACTTAGTCTTGAGAAGAAAGCTGACAAATTCTGTTCCTTGTTTAAGTAAACGTTGTAGTTGTTTTCAACCTGGTCAAAGTGCGAGGTTAGGGTTTTATACATCTTTTCTAGGTTTTCTAGCGTAGCTGTTCTGTTTTCATATAGCCAATTTTCAGTTTCGTTAAGCTTATCGATGACCTGGTTCATATTCTTCGGATCCACAAAATCTTTATGTGTCGTTTGCAGTTTATCCCTTACTGTGTAAACGTAGGTTTCTAGGTCATTTAATGTTCTGAGTCTGTTAGTTTCATGAAGATCCCTTTTCTTTTGCACTGTTTCATTGGTTGAAAGTTTATCTGTTTCTAGTATAAATGGACTCATTACACTGACATCTAATCCTTTACAGAATGAGAATAGATTAACTGTCTCGTCAAACTTGAACTTGATTATCCAACCTTCTGCATCTCTGTCCAGTGCATTTTTGTTTGCATTAGTTCTTCCTGTTTCCTGCTGAAGTTCCTTCTCTACTTTGCTTAAGTATTCCTCCACTTCAGTCATGTTCACTTCTTCCTCACCTTCCTTCTTCTCTTCTCCCTTCTTTTCGTTAGTTTTGTCCCTCGTGGGACTGTATTCCGTAACTTGAGATAATGTGTACTGGAATGTTTGGAGTTGGTTTTTTGAGGTTATTCTCGGGTCATCAAATGACGTGAAAACTGTGAACGGAGGGTCCAACTTGACTTTGACTGTAAAGACTTCGTTGTAATTTGTTCCCACGTTCGCCACTGTAATTATCTCAGCATTATGCCTATAAATTATTTAAATATTAAAATATTAGTTATTTAAAATTGTTTATATTTTAAAATTATTTATATAATTAGGATTATACATTTGTTGTTGTGAGAAGGGTCCCAGTCCTTGCAAAAATGTCACTGTAAATGGTCTCGACAGCTTTTCTATGACATTGTACTTCCTAACCATGTAGTGTTTGCTATTTATTGCTCCCTATGAATTAATTTTTTATTTAAATAAAAGTACCTGAAGTACACATCCTCTTGCTATGGATTCATCTGCGTTGAGTGTTTTGCTCACTGGTTTGTCGAACACGTGTGATATCAACGCCTGGACACATGGTACTCTTGTTATCCCTCCAACCACCTCTACTGAATCTATCGACTCCATGGTCCTTCCTGACACTTTAAGTGAGCACATTAGAAGCTCTGACAACCTGGGCAGGAACTCTCTTGAGCAGAGCACTTCAAATTCTTCTCTTTTCAAGTTGCCTAAGAATAATTAATTATTAATTTATTTATAATTACCGTTTAAATCATAATCTTCCATCAAACATTCCAGGGAGTATGATGATTCTGAGTTTGCTGATAAAACTCTTTTAACTTTAGAAGCTGTTGCTTCAACCTTCAGTCTCGTCTTTGGGTTCCCCAGCGGGTCCAATTTATACTTTTTGTTGAATTCTTGGCACATTTCATTCATCAGAAGGTACTCTAGGTACCTTCCTCCTAGGTCTCTATCTGAGAGTTCTGATAATATTACACAGTATGTTGCGAAGAAATCAACGATTGCCACTGTTGTATGTGAGTGTCCTATATTAACCAGTGCTACTGTTGTTGCTGTTTCATCGTTAAGTTGCTTTATTCTATACATTCCGTAATCCATTGCCATTGCAAATCCTTCCGAGACTAGTCTAAGGCAGTTAGAACCACAGGCTCTTACGGACGCCACCAACAGACTTTTTTGGTACTCTGAGAACCAGCTTGGATAAGACATCACCACTTCTCTACACACTCCTCCTGTGTACTTCTCGGCTAGGTCAGTCAGGTAGTTGACGTATCCAACCAGAGCTGAGACTGCAGACACATTCACAGTTTTACCGGCATTAGTAACCTATAATAAATTTACTTGTGTTATATACTATCCACTTAACTACTATCTATCTAAAAAATAACATTATTTGTTTTTACCTGATATGATAATTGTCCCTTTTCATCTACTACTAGAGGTGTTGAGCTGAAGAATTTATCCAATTCTGTTATGTTCCAATTTTCATCTTTATCTGAATTCAAGTTCAGGCCGAGTATGTTAAGGAATCCACGGCATGTGTTTTTGAAATTTGACACAATTTGGGTATTTGCTTGTTCACCAAAGACTCTTTGGTATTCTCCATATGATACACAGGTTCTAAATCAATTACTTAGTTACGGAATCTATAACTACTAAAAAGAGTGTTAAATATAGAATCAATCTACTAAAATTTTAATACCAAAAAATAAAATAAGACAGATTACATAAAAATCCACAATAAATGAGTAAGGCGTGGATAAATGAACTTACGGTGTATATCTTTGAGATACATCGTTCAGAACTATATCAATAGCTCCCCTTGAGATTGTTGCGACGGTTGAGGTTGATGATCCCACATCTATACCCAGGACTGGCATTTTAAAAAATATATTTATGAGAAATTTAGTATATTGTTGAAAGTAAAATAATTTAAAAATACAGTATATAACAGGAAAATAGGGTAAGTCAATTAAGGAAACTTAACACATGGGCTGGAACATCTGAAAACAATATATCTTAGAATAATAATTTCAAATAAACACATAATAACTTTAATACTGATTTGTTAAGTACATAAATAGCATCAGTGGGGGTTGACACTTATGAAATTGAGCTAAATTGATTGTTTTATCATTTTAATTTAATATTAAAACATTTTTAAAATAATTATAATTTCGGTCGTATCTTAACTTGTTAAATAAACTATTTCAAAATTTTTAACTTATCACTAGTATTATACCATATTTTAATCTACATATTTCCCCTTTAATAATAGCATTTTACAACCATTTAATAATTATTTAATTAATTTTAACTATTTCTATACTTCCCATGTAGTTAATATCTATGTTTTCTCTTATTTATTAAAGATTCCACACTGGATTCCACTGTGTGATTAATCTGAGTGGAATCAAGAAATAAGAAGCAACCTTATTATATACATAAAATATAAGCATAAGATAATCTGACTGGAGTTAGATAACAATTTTAATATAATAAAAGTTATGGAATCTTATATTTAACAAATTTAATAGTACAGCAGCAAAACAAGTTATACACAAATATTTAGCATTTAACTAATAACTATTGTATTAATAAATAAATGAATAATTAAATGAAACAATAAAATTTATTATGTGTAATCAAATGATAAAAAATTAAAAACAAGTTCAATTCACATGGAATCTTACGAAGACAAACATAAATTTCGGGTAAATTTTAAGCAAAGAGAACTAAATAACAAGAATTATGATTAATAATAAGGATTATTGACTTTAAAGAAGTAATGCAATTGTATTATGTGTATAAGATGAAAAGTTGCCAAATATACCCCCCCGCTTAACTGGCCCCCTTTTGTTAATAAATTGTCAACCCAACCATGCTATCGGGTACTCGATGGAAAATTTCACAAAATATTATTTGTTATTCTACTGTATTTAAAGTATACTATTGCTACAGCATCTAATTTTAATAAACTCGAATATTGTTCAATATTTTTTCTAATTTACAATGGCATCAAAGGAAGAGACACCTGATCAGGAGGTCTACGCTTTTAATGCTGATATCTCACAGCTTTTAAGTAAGTTTTAGTGTTATTATTTTTTATTCTAATTTCTCCAACAAGGATTCCATGACACTTGGTCCTTTTTACTATTTTTTCTTGTCCCCGAGGCCCCTCAGCTATATTTTGTTTTTCCACGCTGCGATTCCCAATGATTTTACATTTTAATAATGGCCTTGAAATATTATTTATTATTTCCAAATTTAAAATTTGTCTCAGATATTAATTAATTGTTTAGGCTTGATCATCAACGCATTTTACAGTAACAAGGAAATTTTCCTACGTGAACTTATTAGCAACGCTAGCGATGCACTGGAAAAAATTAGGTATGAAGCAATCAAAGATCCAAAGCAAATCGAGGATCAACCCGATTACTATATCAGGTTATATGCCGACAAAAACAACAACACCCTGACAATAGAAGATTCAGGTATCGGAATGACCAAAGCCGACCTGGTCAACAACCTGGGTACAATAGCAAAATCAGGAACAAGAGCCTTCATGGAGGCATTGCAAGCAGGCTCAGATATGTCAATGATAGGACAGTTCGGTGTGGGTTTCTACTCAGCATACCTGGTCGCAGATAAGGTGACAGTGGTTTCCAAAAATAATGCAGACGACCAGTACGTCTGGGAGTCAAGCGCATCAGGACACTTTACAGTAAAGAGAGATGACTCACACGAGCCACTAAAGAGAGGAACGAGACTAATATTACACTTGAAGGAGGACCAGACTGAGTACCTTGAGGAGAGAAGACTTAAGGAACTGGTAAAGAAGCACAGCGAGTTCATTTCATTCCCAATTTCTCTGTCAGTAGAGAAGACACAGGAGACGGAAGTTACCGATGATGAGGCAGAACCAGAAGAGGAAAAGAAGTTAGAGGAGGAAGATAAGGATAAGGAGGAAAAGGTAGAGGATGTGACAGATGAGAAAGTGACAGACGTCACTGAGGAAGAGGAGAAAAAGGAGGAAAAGAAAAAGAAGAAAAGGAAGGTAACCAACGTTACACGTGAGTGGGAAATGCTTAATAAGCAGAAACCAATTTGGATGAGACTCCCAACTGAAGTTACCAACGAAGAGTACGCATCGTTCTACAAGAACCTAACCAACGATTGGGAAGACCACCTGGCTGTAAAACATTTTAGCGTTGAGGGTCAACTCGAGTTCAAAGCATTACTGTTCGTCCCAAGAAGAGCACCGTTTGACATGTTCGAGTCCCGCAAAAAGAAAAACAACATCAAGTTGTATGTCAGACGTGTATTTATCATGGACGACTGCGAGGAGCTGATTCCAGAGTGGCTTTCCTTTGTAAAGGGTGTAGTAGACTCTGAGGACCTGCCTCTAAACATTTCTCGTGAAACACTCCAGCAGAACAAGATCCTCAAGGTTATTAGGAAGAACCTAGTTAAAAAGTGCCTAGAGTTGTTCAATGAACTTACTGAGAAGAAGGAAGACTTCAAGAAGTTCTATGAGCAGTTCAGCAAGAACCTTAAACTGGGAATCCACGAAGATAACGCAAATCGTTCAAAGGTATTTTATACATAATTCCACAGCTAGATAATTTGAATATTTAAGATAAAATTCACAGACATCAAATTGTTATATCAATAATAATCCAATGTCTGTGATAAAACAAAGTTAATGTCCTTGAGATGGTAATTGAAAAATTATCATTGAATCGCATTCCAACATAAATATTTATTTTTAAAGAAATTATATAATTATTTATTTATAATAATAATTGTATAGATTGCCGAACTCTTGAGATTCGAGACAACCAAGAGCGGAGACGAACTCGTCTCACTGAAGGAGTACGTCGACAGAATGAAGAGTGACCAGAAGTTCGTGTACTACATTACAGGAGAGTCGAAACAGAGCGTAGCATCAAGTCCATTCCTGGAGACGCTGAAGGCACGCGACTACGAAGTGCTCTACATGACTGACCCAATTGACGAGTACGCAGTACAGCAAATCAAGGAGTTCGAAGGAAAGAAGCTCAAGTGCTGTACTAAGGAGGGACTAGAACTTGATGAAGGTGAGGATGAAAAGAAGTCATTCGAGGCACTCAAGGAAGAAATGGAACCGTTGTGCAAGCACATCAAGGAAGTACTCCACGACAAGGTCGAAAAGGTTGTTTGCGGAACAAGGTTCACTGACTCTCCATGCGCACTGGTAACCAGCGAGTTCGGATGGAGTGCGAACATGGAACGTATCATGAAAGCGCAAGCACTGAGAGATTCATCCATAACAGTAAGTCAATAGTTACTAATAATAAGAAAACTAGAATATAAATATATATAACTAATAGTTATTTAATATCATTAAGATGATGAAATTACCATGCACCACTCCTAACCAGTGATGTGGAGAACATAGTACATACTGATTAAAAACCTTTATGTTGAACTTCTAATCTATTGATTTAGAGTTACATGCTGAGCAAGAAGATCATGGAAATTAACCCGAGACACAGCATCATGAAGGAGCTCAAAGCCAGGGCAGCAAATGACAAAACAGATAAAACCGTCAAGGACCTAGTCTGGCTTCTCTACGACACAGCACTCCTCACCTCAGGCTTCAACCTAGATGAGCCCACCCAGTTTGGAAACAGGATCTACAGGATGATCAAACTCGGACTCTCGCTAGACGATGAAGAACACGTTGAGGACGACTCATCAATGCCGCCATTGGATGAACCTGTAGTCGACTCCAAAATGGAGGAAGTTGACTGAATTAATATATTCTCTGTATAATATAGTGTTATTTAGTTAATGATATATGATTTATAATAGTTGAAGGTGAAGCTAGAGTATAGATGGCATAGTGATTGTAAGAAATAATAAAATAAAAGAAATTATCTAGTTAAACAACTAACAAGCTAAAAAAAATTCTTAGAAGAGAAATTAAAAAGAATAAATGAAAATTAAAAGGAGTTTGAAAGAGGATAAAGGGAAAACAAAGATTCCTAAAAACGACAAACGGAAAATCAATTTCTAAAAAGGAAAATAACAATAAAAAACAAATGTGCAAAGAAAAACAGCTCGATTTAATAACATAGTACATCTGTGGTGTTAGTAGGGCATAAACAGAAAAAAGGGGACAGCACCTGTTAGATAGATATTTCCCATGTTTCGTAAAATTTAATAAAGCGGTATAGCACAACGTCATTTTTTATAGGAAATCATTCAAACTACCTGCTCTAATATGGGAAACACTCTAGCAAAGCTTCTAAATCTACTTCACTCCAAAAGAGATGTTCGAATACTTATGGTAGGATTAGACGCCTCAGGAAAGACTACTATATTGTACAAACTTAAACTGGGAGAAGTCGTCACTACAATACCAACAATTGGATTCAATGTTGAAACTGTAGAATACAGAAACCTGTCATTAAATGTTTGGGACGTCGGAGGCCAAGATAAAGTTAGTTCCACTAAATCTATTAAAATTAACCAAAATAAAACCAACTAATAATAATTTCAATAGATTCGTCCACTTTGGAAACATTATTACACAAATTCTCAAGCCGTAATTTTCGTCGTAGATTGTAACGACCGAGAACGCATTCCAGACGCAAAGGATGAATTACATAAAATGATGAATGAAGATGAATTGAGAGGAGCAGTCCTCCTAATTTACGCTAACAAACAAGACCTCCCCAATGCAATTAGTCCTACTGAGCTCTCGTCATTATTATCCCTTGAACATTTCAGGGATAGGAAATGGTACGTACACAACCTCAACATCTATTCATTACCATTTTTTATAGGTATATTCAAGCTTCATGTGCTACCGCGGGTACAGGCCTTTATGAGGGTATGGACTGGTTAACATCAGAATTAAAAAACAAACCATGAATTTGTTATTTCTCCTATGTTCTTAAAATTTCTTTTCATACCGTTTATGTACATTATTTACGTGAACTCCTTTATTAAAAACTGGAATCACCTCCATAAATTGCCTTCATTGAGAAACTACATCCTTGTGAAAAAAACGTTATTTAATAGAGAAACTGATCCTTCTAACAATAATTTTCCGTTTTTAAAATATAATTTAGACAATGACCTCATTAATACATCATCTGCTCTAAATTATGCAATTGATCAGCTGGACTCCAGAGAACAGCTATTCGACCTACACACAACTCTCTTTAAAGATTCTCAGAGTCTCAAACACCTCAACGTAGGCCTTACATTATTTATAAATGACGTTTTCGAAGCTTACTCACTATACTTTTTTGAATTACTCCCCTCACTGTATCTCGGTAAGGAATTACGGAACCACCTCGAAGTGTTTCTGGATCAATTTCAGGAGAAGCTTATTGAATTGTTCAAGATATCAACGTTTTCAATAATAGAAGCTTCGCCCAGGAGCAAAGTGGCAGTAATTCTCAACTCAATAGAGCTTAGATTGATACTGGAGAAGGTCAAACAACTATGTAAATTATTTAATACGGAATACAAGTTTGGTAAACTTGAGTTGGAAATCGAATCAATGAACGACGAAAGGTTAAAAAATATAGCACTTTGGTCAGTTGTTCATTCGGAAGCTTTCAAAAAGGGTCTGGTAATTCTGTCCAAGGCATTACTCATGGCAACACTGAACAACCTCTTCGTACCACTATTCATCAATTTCATCTGCAAAATTATACCACCAGGGTTCCCAGGACAACTTCTCATACAATATCTATTTAAATCTTTGAAGGTTTCGTTTGTATAACTAATTGAAATACACAAGGCTGAATTAATAGCACATTGGCCAATTTAATATAATTAATGAATTAATAATTGTAATTTATTTAATATTTTAATTTAGATTAGAATTATACAATATGAACAAGTTAGGATAACTTAGTGAATAGGTTTTGTAGTTTATAATTTTGTGTAGTAATAGAAAATATGTTTAGAATTGAAAAATTAATTTATGAATAGTGGAATTTTGGTTTAATAACGTGGAAATGATCTAAATAACAGCTGTGTAAAATTTAATTAATAAATAAATTATAATACCTGATGTTCTCAAATACTTGTATATTAAACTCAATCCCCATTAAATAAAACAAATTAGTCACTTATTTGTATTTTATATTTTTAAAATGGATAATAATGACAGTTTTAGACAAACTCCAATATCAGATGGCCCTCAGAGAACATTTACACAACTGCTTCCTATAGAACAGGAGGTGGTGGACTTTTTAGTGAGGCTACATGACAATTTGTACAGGAAAAACGCAGAAGCACTCAAAAATTTATACGAGCAAGAACTAAATGTGATAACTGATAAGTACTTCAAGTCGTCACGCTGGCCTTCCATATCAGATGTGGCAGGATTCTACAGCCAATCAGGAAGATTCCACAACTTGATAATGGCATTATACGCAGAAATATACTACCGACACGCGTTTTATCTAGGAGAAGCAAGCTATGAAGATAGAGTGGATTCCTGGAATAAATATGTGAGGCTTTTAACATACTTCATAGAAGAATGTAATAAGCCTGAAGGAAGCGAGGGACTGTAAGTAGTTAAGTAACACAAATAATACCATTTCATGGCAAATTACTGAGTTGTATATAGGAGTGGACTGACAATCCCATCATCTTGGGTCTGGGACATGCTCGATGAGTTCGTGTATCAGCTGCAAGAGAGCTGCCACTGGAAAGTCAGGTTTTGCTCGTCTACAGGTTAGTTAATGAGTTTACTAAATTTTAATAGGAAGCATCGGATATGATGCGGCGGAAACAAAGGCAGAAATTGAACAGAGGATACAAGAAACTATGGGTATCTGGTGCGTTCCAGTAGCCTTGGAACTTTTACACGAGCTGGCAAACAACCCAGTGTTCAAATCAGCCTGCCAATCATCAAAGGTATATTTTTTTGATTAATTTAAAATTTTAGGATTTAAATTTGGATACAACAAGCCTGAATTATCAACTTGGATATTTCGCATCAATTTGCCTACTGAGGCTTCACGTGTTACTGGGAGACTATTATACTTCACTCACAATGGCTTCAAACGTGGATTTATCTCCAAGAAGCCTGTACTGGAAGATTCCAGCGTGCAATGTTACGCTCATTTACTATTTGGGGTTTGCGTTCATGATGTTAAGGTACCACCAGTTATTTCAATAATATTTTACAGGCGTTACAACGATGCAATTAGAATCCTTTCACAGTTGTTGATTTTCTTGACGAAACAAAGAAGCTATCTAGTCTCTCAAAGCTACCAGCAAAGCGCTATGAGCAAGCAGACTGAAAAAATGTATCTCATTATCATAATATGCCACGTTACGACAAGAATAAAACTCGACGAAACGGTACTACAAACAATTAAGGAGCAGTATGCCAACAAATTCTACCAGTGAGTTTATTTATCAAATAGATCAAACATTGTTTTACTAAATCATGGTTTATTAACATTGTTCTCAGGTTACAAGTGGATAATGAAGATTCATTTCGTGACGTATTTCTAAAGGCGTGCCCAAAGTTTATTGACCCAGCAGTTCCAACCCTAAAACTAACCGAAGCATCAAGCGTGAATGAGCCACTTCAGAGGCAGGTTCAGATCTTCCTCGAGGAAATTAACAAACAGAGGAAAGTAAACGAAATCTATTCCTACGCAAAGCTGTACCATAATATTAGTTTAAAGAAATTGGGTGTTCTCATGAACCTTGGAGATGACCCAGAACTACTCCGCTCTCAGATTCTCTGTGCAAAGCACCATGTGAGACAGTTCGTGTCAAACTCCTTTTCACTCTATCACACGAACCTTCTTCAGACCTTCGGTGACAGAGATGACCTTTATATTGACCAGAACGTTCTCCATATAAAGAGTAAAAAGAACCAAAAGATATATGCAGAATACTTCCTTCAGCAAATCAACAAGTGCAAACAAACCCTGAATAACCTTCAGTCTAAGAAGGAAGACCAACAGAATAGGAAGGAGAAGGTTAATGTGGTATCACAATAATAATTTATTTTTCACACATATATATAATATTTTCTAAATTGTAAGATTTTAGATTTTCCAAATTTAGACTAATCATAAATGGGTCCGGATTCCTTTAAAAAACCCATAATTCCTTTCAAAATTTTACTCAAAATTCAATATCTCTATTATCCTTATGAAATCAGAGTTTAATAGTTTCCGTTAAATTTTTATTGAATATAGAATCGAAGACGATCACCGATGGTCTTATAAAGCTACTTTTAAGGTGTGTAACCAGATCCATTAGCTCAGTGGTTAGAGCGTTGGTCTTATGAGCCAAATGTCGTGGGTTCGAGCCCCACATGGATCATTTTAAAATTGAGGCTTGGTGTTAATTTTATAGCCTTAAAACAGATAAAATCAATGATTAAATAGCATATAGATTTTATATTTTAAAGAAATTAGGAAAATGGACAAGGAATCACCTCCGGTCAGTCTTGCCCAATGTGCGCTTGCCAGAGAACATGTGTTTAGGTTTCTTGGATATTATCGACCTATCATTTAGCCTATAAGTGCCCTTTGGAAGCTTAACTCTCTTCTTTGGCTTCTCAAACTTCTCAGGCCTCTCAGGTTTCTCACGTTGCTTCAGTTTAGCCAACTGGAGTTTCTCAACCATCTCATCCCGGTCAGTTTTAATCTTGTTTCTCCTAATGGAATCAATTGGCATGTCATGAAGCTTCTTAAGCCGCCTTTCCTTGGCCTCCTTCCTTACTTTTTTGAGCTTAATGGTCTCGTTGAGAACAGGAGCCCTGTGCTTCTTCTTCAGGCTATTTTCGTACTTCTTCTTCCTAATTGCCGAGTTGAGGAACTTCTCCTTCTCAACCAGAATATCCCACTGGATCTGGAAAAATTATTAGAGAAAGAACTTACATCTTGCTCAGTGGTTTGAAGTTGCTGAAGGAGGAGCTGCTCCTCACGTTCAAGCATCTTTATCTTCTCCTCAATTCCTGGAAATGCGAAGTCCACAACGTTCCTACCATTATAAATTTCAGGAACTTCATCGTACTTCCACTCCTCGTTCGCCAATATGTGGTTTTCTAAAGATATTTTAAACCAAGAAACTTACTTCTGAGATCTACTGAGTAAACACCTGCGCCTCCAAACTTCTCTTCCAAATCCTTCTCTGTTACCACCTTGACATCAGAGTTGTTGAGCACGGGTTCCACAGGTGGTCTATCCTTGCTCGGTTCAACGTTTGTGACATAGTTTATTTTCTCGAGCTTTTCAACGCTGGCGTTTTGGATCTTGGTGTTTAAGCGGGATTGAAGAAGCATTTTACAAGCCTCAATTTTAGCCTCCTCAACTCCCTCACCTGTTAAAGCAGATGTGCAAACCCATTTATAATCAGACAATTCAGACAATGTTTCCTTGTTGAATTGAACAAGGTCGATTTTATTAACCACTATTAGAATAGGTCGGTCTTGAAATAGTGGCTTTATTGATTTGAAAAGTGAAATCTGGTCAGCTATTGAGTAACCACAACTCTCGGACACATCAATGAAAAATAAAGCTGTGCAGTAGATGTGCGCCAGTGCAGTTATGGCTGTCATTTCAATGGTATTTCTCTGGTCCAACGGATGGTCGAGTAATCCTGGCGTATCAATCACTTGCCATCTGAGATAGTTGTAGTCGAAATGTCCAACGTATAGCGACCTTGTTGTAAAGGCGTAAGGTTGAACGTCGACATTTGCTCTACTAACCAAATTCATAAATGACGACTTTCCAACGTTTGGGTACCCAGTTAAAATGAGTGTTCGAGTATATCTAAAAATTACTTTTTAAATAAAAAACATACGGATTAATTGACGGCAGTCTTGACATATGTTGCCTTACATCTTCAAGATACTTTAAGCTACCTTGCAGTCTCTTAAGAGCTGTGCACATATGGCCCAAGGCAGCTCTCTTGAGCATTTTACATCTATATAGGGACGATCCATATTTCATCTGTCTCACGTATTCCTTCGCCAGTCTATCAACTACTCTCATTATCGAGTTACATTGTCCAAGTGCTAATTTGTAGTGATCTCTATCGTACAAAACATTGCACAAATCAGAATAAAATGGGTGAATGTCCTGTGTATATATTAGGATAATTTTAATAAATAAATTACATAAATCTAAATTAGAAATAATATATAACTAAATTGTATATTTAAATATAAGTAAAAAATACATTTAGTTGAGGGAGCTGTGATAAAATACGCTGCAAACGGTCGTGTATAGTCTGTTGGCAAAATTTAACCTTCCTCATATAAAACTTTCTAATTCTCGAGATTTTAAACTGTTTATGAACTTCAGTTGGTGTTTTGCGTTGAGTTTGCGATAAAACTATGTCTATCAGCTTACTGGCTGTAGGAATTGAGGTGATACCCTAAATTTAATGATTAGATTTACGTATTTGGTGTAAAATCCATACCTTAAAATTATAAGTTTGTGATTTGGTCGCCATTTTGTAAAATATAATATTATATGGACTCTCAACGTAAGTAGATGCCGAATCAGGGGTGGGGGAACAAAATGCATAGATAAGAATTTAATAAAGTTGTTTTTAATATACCTAGTTAACTCTCAGGTATATTATAATTAACTTTATTAAATATTCGTCTACATAATGAGTATTATTTTAGTATCACTACGTTTCTGATTAAGCTAATTCTACAAAATATGTACATTAGTTTAACAGCTACTAATTAATATTTGTAGCTGATTCACTGTAAATTATAGTATTATTTTCCTCTAAATTAGGGAGTTATTCACACCAATGAGTGGACAAGCCCCTCCCATACAATATTCAAAAATTGATCATTTATTTTTCAGTTCATTTAGGTCTTAACCAGTCTTGTTTTTTGTTAAATCGTTGTCTTTTTGATTCAATTATAAAAGGCCGATGTTGTTAGATTTAAGGTTCAGAAAACTCTTCACATTACACGATAACCGCCTGGTTAACCAAGAACTGTCTAAACTCAACCTGAGCTTTGATGATATCACGGAGCTAAACGTCTCAGGATGCCATCTGGATGATTTATATGGTATAGAAGTCTTCAAGAATTTAGAAAGGCTGGATGCGTCGAACAATAATATCTCACTGCTAGACCCATTGGTATCATTGAACCTAGTTAGCCTAAGACTGAACAACAATAACGTTGAGTACCTGTATATAAAGGAACTTGATAACGGAACGGTAGTTTTGTCATCATATAGGGATGCCAAGCATAGGGATTCATTTACGAAGTTCGACTCTGAAAACAAAAAACCTGGTAAATCCCATAAACAAACCCGACCTCTAGAATACGTCGATTTGAGCTCAAATGAGATCAAATTATTTAAACATTTAACACCAGGAGGGAAGCTAAGTTTTGAAGTTCTTAACTTATCCAATAACAACATTTCAAATTTCAATGCCCTGGAGTATGTAAAATGCTATAAGACCTTGGACCTCTCATTTAACCAGCACCTAGATTTGAAACATTTAAACAAAAGTACCTTGTCAGATGAATGTAAAGTATACTTGCAATATACTCGTTTAAAGAATGAGCACCTGTTGCCAGGGATACTTGACAGATATGAAAATATCCTCGTTCACCATGAAACAGAAGTAGTCCAACACGAAAGACTGGTAAGCCCATACAGGTTACACTTGGACAATGTAAGGAATAAAAAGTTCGTTAGCACAGATGGAGAATACGCAGATTTCATGTACGAAGGAGATTCATACCCCTCAGAACTTATGACACCTAGGTACCTAGATACTGGAGACGTAGTACCTAATGTTCAATATAAAGGGAAGCCTGAAAATAGACTTTCCCAATTGGAAACAGAGTCCACATACGACGACAATGAAAATAAATTCGTGACGATTCCGTCAATAGAAAATGAAATTTCAGAAGGATACGAGTTTGAAAAATATACAAGAATCTCACACATGGCCCCCAATTCGTCAAATGTAATATCAGAAAGAGAATTTGAAACTGACTTCAATCAATTGGACTTCCTCATTTCTTCCATGGAATTATGTAAAAAAATTGATATGTGGAGCGATGACATAAAAAAGACACTATATAACGATATCAAGGAGTAATAATTTTTAATTTTTAATTTTTAATCATCATTAATATTTATATTCGTTAATCACTTATTTTTAACCCTTAGCACGCCTATTGCTCACTTACACATTTTTGTATAACCCGACCCCTTCGATCATTGTCTACACTCATTTCGAATTCACATCGTAAACATGTGCGACTTTTAACATTCAAAATTTTCAAATCGTATCCCAAATTTGTTATAATCCTCCTTCATTGCAAAACAATGGTCGATTACGTAAAATTCAAAAATTCTACACCCGTCTCGTCAAAACAAAAGGTAATAACCATGAATAACTATTCTAATAAAATTTAAATATTTTTAAAAACATAATGAAACACACTATATTTAAATTTATTTAAATTTCCATGAAATTTCTTCCCTTCCACTACACATCACACCTACCTTGACCTTACACATTCATTTTTAGAAATTCAATGGATCTCGATACAAAGATTACCTGTTCGGATCCATCGAGTCATTGGACATGGAATGGGCAGATAAAATAGTCGATTTCAACCCAGACCTAAAAATGGATACCAATGCCTTCACAAAGTACGTGGACCGAAATACGTCCATGAGCACAGATTGTGGCCTAGATTTCAGCTCAAGCCTAAATTCAAACTCAGATAAGGAAACATGTTTACCCGATTTAGTAAACGGAGTGAGTGCAGTTTTCGACTCAAAGCCTACACAGAACAAAGCTCATTTTGATTTCTCAAGCGTTCAAAACAAGACTGGTACATTTCACACAAAATCAAACCAATCACCAAGCAGCAGCAATTCATTTTCACAGACACCTACCAACACGTCCAAAGATAGGGTCTATTTAACTCCATTAGAGTATAAAAAGTTCCAGGAAGTCCAGACGAAATATGACGAGCTAGCCTCAGAGTTCGCTAAACTAAAACAGGAACACCAAGCAAATCTGAAGGACGCTGAGTCATTCAGAACATGTAAGGAGAAGTTGAATGCACCCAAACTAGAACTAGGAGCAGAAACGGATCCAAGTGAGAAGTTGGAAGTTTTGTTGGACCACGTTTATGAAATTATGAGTGAGACCTTCGGAACAGACAACACATTAGTGTTTTACCTCGAAAAGTTTGCAAACCTATACGTAAATTACCAAAACCAAGTTAAGCTGGAACTTGCGTCACTTAGAGGCAAGACCGAAGTAGTTGATAATTTGGACAAGCTGGTTTCTGACAAGGCGAAATACGACAAGATTCTGGAGCAGAAGGATAACACAATAGAATCTTTGGTTGAGGAACTGAAAAACCTGAAGACGGAGGACACTCTGGAGCTTAATAAGCTCAAAGAAGAGCTGGAAAACAAAACAGATGAACTCAATAACATGGTTCAAGAGAACTCAAAACTCCAAAAGGAGTACGGTTCGCAAGTAGACCTGCTTAACGATGAACTGAAAAACTCCAAGTCTGAATACGCAAAACTTCTCCTCGATCAGAACGAAATATTATCGCAATTACCCCTCATGACTTTGGAGGTTGCAAGTGACTCGAACAATGACCTGGATCAAAACCAGGAACTACTTGACTCACTCTCTAACTTCAAACCCGAATTCTCTAAATTCAATTCAGACCTCCAGTTTTGGTCAGTTTCAGACCCAAACAGTAGTCTTGGGCCCGATGATTTTTCAAATAATGCTTCGAAATCCAAAGGATTCGACAATTTTAAATTCCTCCAATCTTTGGTTCAATCTCTCCACAAGAAGAATGAGGAGGCCGTAGAAGTCATATCACAAAAGGATGCTATTATCCGAGAGCAGCAGGATGAGATATCCAAGCTTCAAAGTTCAGTAAAGGAGTGGGAGTCAGATGCAGTGCTATGGCTCGACTACGTCGACCAGTCAAGTTCAGTTTTGAACCTTGTGAACTGAGTTTTACGCTGGGTGCAATTAGATACTCTAATTTCATTTTAATTGACATGTATTATAGTTGTATTAATTTATTTTACATTTTTACATATTAAATTTCCTCTGATTTTGTTTCCAGTCTACTTAGTACTCTAGACACCTTTACTACCGTCTTCTGTAACAGTGCCATGACCTGGTTCATGGGCATTTTCAGCTCATCGCAGATTTGATTTACTAAAAAAAATGAAAATATATTTAAGGTACCTGATTTATACTGGGAGCCTGCTGCCAGCAGTATGCATGACTGCAAAAACGATATTTTAAGGTTAAGTTTTCCTGTGAAATACAAGTATGAAATCTTGGGTATCAAGTCTGTGACGATCGTGAACTCTGCAAGCTGTTTCCCGTATCGGTCCAATCTTCCGAGGTCGTGTGAGTTCTGAAGAAGATTATTCGAGAAAAACTTACTATTAGTGAGAAAATGAGTTTGACATCATCATCCGCAACTTCAACATCAACATCAGTCTGGGAGTCACTTGAGTTATCTGAGTATCCCTTCATTCCTCCGCCTGAAAGTAGTGAGAGTATGGTAGTACACTTGAGATGCCTGAAACAACTTCCAGAAAGTACCAAAAGCCTATGTTTGAAGTCTTCCTTAAATGGAGTTAACCAATCTTCTGTAGAAGTGTTCAAAAGCATTATTGCTGAAAACTCTCCTGTACACTCGTTGGGCACCTGCCTCATGTAAATGGTGCTAAAGCCAACTCTTGTCCAGAACTTAACCAGGTCTGAACTAACTCCAAAGCACGTGCCTATGTAGTGAATGTGACTCATGTTTTCATAAGATTCCTCAATGGGCATTTCTGCCTCAATTTTGTCCAGGTCAGTTCCCTCTGAAAGGTCATCCAAATTCATCAATAGTGTATCCTGGTCTTCATTGACTGACGGTATCAGATTCCTATACTTGATAAGTCTTTTGATTGTTTCAGATCCGTATCCCAAGCTCTGTAGGCTTTGTGGAACAGCTATTCTTACAATCCTTATCCCATTTAATTGGCCGAAATCCTCAGTACAGAAATGCTGTGCTATTGTCCATGGTATCAAATCTCCTGACGGCTTAACTCCTCTTGTTATTGCATTCTTCACTGCCTCTTTTCCTATTGATCCTTCTAAAGAGACGTGTAGAACACACATTATGCTTAATCCGTCATCTTCTTCCAATTTATCTTCTTCATCATCTGTTAGTTCATCTTTATCATTTTCTGGTGCCGTACCATTTGGCGTTGTACCATTAGTCATTGCCTTTTCTTCGTTGTTATTTCCATTCTGCTTCACATACGCCAGGACCATGATTTTATGTGCTGGCGCATCTGAGAGCAGCAGTAAATCATCTGGTGAGTTTCTGTAGTGGGATGAGGTAAGTGTGAATGTCAACTTCTTCAAAAAGTGTTCAGTGTATGGGTGGTTGGAGAAAAGGAGATTCCTGTTGACTAACAGGAACTTGCACTTTTGGGGTACTATGATATCTCCTTTACACGAGTCTAAACCTTCGTCCTTGAATGTATTAAGGCACAATAGTGTGTTCAGCCATGACTCAATTGGATCATTTCTGGCATACCTGATTGGTTGTTTTAGTGTGATTTCAGACAATGTATCTGATGACAGAGTTTTCTTGAATTTTTGTATGAGTTTTAATGAAATTGATCTTCCAGTTCCTTCATATCCTCCAGTTGTTGAGGATATGATTACAATTCCTTTTGAGCTCAGAGTCTCAACTACTGGTAGCGGGATTGAAGCTGCTTCTTCTATGATCAGAATATCCCAAGAGAACATCTTTATGAACTCTTCAGGGTTCTTGATTTCTGTTGATGACATGAATTTTACTCCGGAGTTTCTTCTATTCAGCTTTAGGTAACTTGGGTATCCTTCTGTTCTTGTAATTGTGTATCCTGAATACTCATCAATTCCTAGGCACTTAAGTCCTCTCTGTAAGAAATCAAACAATGTTGATACGTTTTCTACATTGGGTGCCACGATTAAAATGTTTCTGAAGTCCAACTGAAGTGCTGATGAGAGAAACAACCCTATTGTTGCTGATTTTCCTCTTCCTCTATCACTGAGTATTGTTACAATCTTCCTATCTGATTCCTCAAGTATTATATTTAAGAGTGATATTAGGCTTTTTAGTTGGCTATATGTCACTGCTAGAGTCGATAGTTTCTTCAGTACTAAATAATCTTCATGTGAGAATTCTTCGCTATTCAATTTATTCAAAAGTTTATTAAGCTTCTTTTTAGGGTCTTTTTTTACTTCGTTAGTTAATCCTCCTTTACATATTGGCAAGATATTAAGTTCATCATCTACTACCATGGTATTTTTTGAGCTCGAGAGTGACAAAACAAATCTTCTCACAAACCTCGGCTCCACTTTGTCGTGTCTATATGAGCACAGTTTTGAATGCGCGTCCATTGTAATATTGTACAAATCTTCCAGTGACTCCATTGTTCTTAAAAGTATGAAAATAATTCCTCCTCCTTCCACTGTTTCTATTGTTCTGCACAACACGTTTGGTGTCAGTGCCTCAAAATCCTAAAAACCTTTTATTTTCCATATATATTACCTGTAAAACCAACACGCTAAATGTTTGGCCTAGAACCTTTTGTGAGTCTCGATAATATACATATTTAATATCTGTTGTTCTCAGAAACAGCTCGTATGGTGACTCTGTTGTTTCATCATATAGTCCTTTTTTTGCCAATTTATTAGCTAGTTTCTGTCTCTTTTTTTGATGTGATGAAACTTCTAATGATTTTTTATAACACCAGAGTACGTTTGGTTTCTTCCCTGATACTCTTTGCAGTAGGTAGTGTAGGTTTGCCACTTGAAAGCGGCTTTTATCTCCAACTATCAGGAACAAACACCGTTCATTTGTTGAAACGCAGTGTTCCACAAGTGCTCTTATATCTCCTGAAACCTTCTTTTTCATTTTTTATAATACATAATAAAATTAAGTCGAATCTTATAGCTCCGATTTAATTTAAATGATAAATTAAGGAAATTCGAGTAATATATATTAAAACAGAACATTTTATAATATAATAATATAGCTGCGATAATTATTTTAAAATAAAAATGTTATTAAAACTGAAGATTCCTCATTTTTTATATGAATTTTACCACAATATAATATTGTTATAAAATGTATTATTAATGAATTAATAAAATCTACATTAACAAAATTTTAGATTAAAAATTTTCAACTAAATCCTTCTTTTTGTTTTTTGAGAATTTTTCTACTTTTTTGATCAACTCTTCTATGTATTCTTTGAATTCTTCTAGGTTCTTTTTCGACGTGTTATTTTTAATCAATTCTTCTTTTCTCATTATATACTCTTTCTTCTTACTTAGATGATTTTCTTAAAAATTTTTTATATATTTTTTTCCTTACCGATTACTCTTATTGACTCTCTTCCTTTGTTACTTATATTTAAGATATCAACTTTATACTTCTAAATTCATTTTATATTTTGAAACACACCGTTAGTTTTGCCTTAATTGACGGGATTCCTCTATCTTTTCTTTCATTTTTGATTGTTGATTTTGCTATATCAATTTTCTATACAATCACGTCAAATTATACTATTACCACTTTGATATCGTTTATTGAGTTTCTACATATCGACTTCAGCTCTCTACATAGTTTCTGCTCCTGGTCACTATAGAATAATTATATTTACACAAACATACACATCGAACAACAATAGACTACTCATGTTGATAAAGTTTAATATATTAACTAAATTAAAACAATTCCTCGTGAATTTTTTTACACGAAAGAAATGTCGGGATTAGGGAAGAAAAAAGAAGAAAGGTGGGACTCCAATTCAGTTATTGTACGATGAATTCTCAAGTTTAGCCAAGAAAATTGCTGTAGTAATGGAACCATGCACTGGTAGTTATCGAGACACCTCCAGAAGGATTCCTCTAAAAAAGAAGAATCTAAATTATTTTTTAAATGATGATGAATATGATTAGTTTATTAAGCTAATAAGCACCTCATGAGTATATTGATATAATACAACTTCCTGTTACACCAAATTTGGAAAAAAGGTTTTGTAACAGCAAGAATGAGTCACCATACAGAGGTAATAACTCACCAATGGTAGAAATACTGGAAAATGATTCCGTAATTGAATTAGGGTTTATATTTCTAATTCTCAAAACATCACGAAGTTCTTCTATTGTAGACAGTCTCAAGGATATGGGATTCCTAAAATTAATTTTATATATTTTTTTTGTTTCTTACCTTCTTGACCTATAGTCAGCCTGTAAGATAGAGATTATAGGGGTACAACGAAATGCCTTCCTATAATGTTCAGTTCCAAAGAATTGAACTGCTTGCCTAAAAAATTAAATTTATAAGGTGTATGAGAATACCTGTAAGCATTTCTCATTAAATAGTTTCTCATTGTTGTTGATCAAAATTTATTTATGGATAAAATAAATTAACCAAACAATAATAAAAAACTAAAGTCCAAAACAAATTAAACTGCTATTTACAAAAAATGTTATACTTATTTACAAATTATTTACAATTATTTATGATTAAAATTGTTGTATTTTTGAGTATGTTGTAACCTGCCCTCTTATGATATCCCGACTGTTACACCACTTTGACTAACTCTGAGTTTGGGGAGTTTTTTATCATTGTCATTTAATTCTAATGATTAGAATCACAAGATTCTTGAGGTTCGCCTCAAATACCTATTCTAATAAGGATTTAGTATTTTCATTGTTGTCGTCTCACGAATCATTGTATAATAAGGTTCCAGTAAAAAACCTTACAGTTCCAGGTTAATTTTAACTTATGTTTATAACATTTAAACTATTTATAGGATATGATGGCTATTTTACTGTCACCCCTGGCCATTCCCCAATGCTTTCAACACTAAAACCTGGCGTTGTTTCATTTTCTCTCAAGGATTCCAATGAAGTTCATAAATTTTTTATTTCGAGCGGCTTTTTCGTCTACAGACAGTATGTTTTAGATACACTAATGACCCAATCAGATCTGACGATTCACACACTGCCGACGTTATGGGTGTGGAAATTGTGCCTCTAGACCAACTTGATAAAGAACGTGCTACTTCAGTTCTACAGGAAGTTTTATCTGAGACTCAAGGAGACTCGAGTCAGTGGGCTAAGGTCAAAACGTTCCTAACGTTAGTTATAAATATCACAAATATTAATAGGCAAGATTTATGCTCGTCTGTAATTAAAGCGTTACAATAAATTAAAGCGTCAGTAATTTAAATCACCACCCAGGTCTTAGTATTGTTGAAATAGTATCGCAATTCCCCTAAATGTTTATTATTTTAATATCTATTACATACCTTGATACATAGCCTGGAGTCTGCTATTAGTCTGTAAGGTCTCTGATAGCAGGGCTCATTTTCAAATCTTAGCATTCTCATTAAATCATCGATGGATTCCTTTGAAACACCGAGGTCGGAATCACCTGCTTTAAAGAACGTAATGTTCTTGCATGTTGATACACCCGTCAGGAACCTCCTCTTGAACGTCCCTTTTGATTCAAGAAATTTGTACACGTTTGACATATAACCTGGATGTGGAATCTTTAAAACTCTATTCTGGCAATAAATTCCAGAAGATTCGAATTTTATTTCATCAAAATCTAATAATATTATAGACTATTGAACATACCAGGTGTGATGGGAGGGTCGGATTTGAAGGAATCTTCCGTCTGTTTAAACACCAGTCTTGCGCCTTTTATCATTATAAATAATTTAAAAAATATTTATATTAAACAAAATATTTGGGGGAAGAAGCATAAGAATCTATCTGAAATGTAGCATGCACACATCATGCATTGTTCATGATTAAACAGGGTCCAAAAGACCTATCCCTGCCAAAAAACGTCGTCCTCATCAGTTGCCATTATTTGATTCACATTCAGGTGTGGAGAATTTTCTTCATATTCCATGAGATGCACATTCTCCTGAGTCTCTTCGGATCCATGTCCTTTGGGTGATTTTCTAATAATAAAATAATAATTAATAATAAATACAAACTGATTATATGTTAACATGAATAATCCAGATGTAGCAACCAACAATCCCAGTCCCCCCGACACATATAAAACTTTACCTAAAAAGTTATAATTCCCACTATTAGAACACATTTTTGGTTAAATTTAGTATTTTAAATATCTAGAAATCCTAATTATATCAACTAATAACTTTTGTTGTTCTTTTTATTCTTAATTTTACAACATTTTCCAAAATCATGATTTAACCATCCCGAAACACAGTTTATTCTCGCACTATATGAAAAATTATCTTTATAACACTTTTTAATATTTGAACAACAACTCTTTTTGCAATCTTCTACCTTACAGTTCAAACCATAGATTTGAATATCGTCCACCAACTCAATTAGATTACATACTTCCAATTGTGAAGCTTTCAGTCCAATACACAAGTGTAGAATATCTAGGTTATAATTTCCACGAGTATTTAAATTGCTCGCATCTACTTTTATCAATGGAAGGAACAACAGCATGTAACAAATTACTGTTTTAAAACACTTCTCCAAACCCATTTCAATTTCTTTTACCTAATTTAAACATTACTTTTGACGTTTAAAATTATTTCAATTTTTGATTCAAATGTGTAACCTCTATCCATGCGTAATATGATTTTTATCATTTTTATCACATATCTACCATATTACATTACAAAAACTCTCCTCACATTTTTTTACATTTATTTAATGTTATATTGAATTTTAAATTTTATTTTTTAATGGTTTAGTTTACTACCATATTTCACTACTCATGTAGTCGACAATTCTAATTTATTTTATTTTTTCACTTTATCAACTTTTCCATTGTTTTATATATTATATTATATTAATTTGCATATATTACTCAACTTATGCATCCGTATGTAAATTTACAACATTTAATAATCCATCGTCATGTCGGACTTGCAACAACTTATTCAATCTTATATAAACTCGAGGCCATCATTTTGGCCTTTAGTTTTGGGTATTTAATATAGTTTTTATTTTTTGTAATTTTTAGGGCTCATTTCTGCTATTTGTCTGTACTATGTAACTGTGTATTCCACTAGGCTAAAGAATCGGGATGCCCAGAAGTCAAAAAAGAAGTATTTTATAAATTTATAACTGATTTAGTCCTGAAAACGACAAACTCGTTGTTTCTTTGTTTGCAAACGAGGTAATTATTTTCTTGGATTTTTTAATTTTTTTCAGACTGTTTTGCGAGATGGAGACTATTCCTTGATTAAGGAGAACTTGAAGCTGTTTCTAGCCATTTGCTCTTCAACAAAACTCTATTTAATAGTTAAGGTTTGTGTTTTGGTTTCACTGTTTTTAGATTCCGGAAGAGTCTGCGACAAGCACAGTACTGTCATCACTGGAGAGCTCAGGCGCTTTCGAGAGTGGACTAGCTAGACATGTAAGTGGACATCAATTAAATTAAAATAGAGGGTAATGTTCTGCCAATCGTCCAATGGACGGGTTTCAATGGTTCAGCAGCTGCAACCGGATCTTCATGTAGAATTGAACAGTGAAGATGTGGAGCTGATAAATAGTAGGGTGTCGAGGCAGAATGTGACGACTTTTGAGAATATGGAGAGTATTTTAAACACTCAAGTTGATAAATGTGTTAAAAATTAAATTTTTTTAGTATTTAGGTTAGTTTTTTGAAAGTTGAGGGGGCAGTATCTGCTGATGATCTGTTAACTGCTGAGCACACGTTATGCCAGTCTTTGCTCTTGCTGAACTTATCTGCTACTTGTTTGAACACTTCCTTTGTTGTTTCAAGAACTTCCTTTCTATTTTTCAGTGATTGTTCTTCGGATTCTCCCCTAAGCCTTGATGTGAAGTGTTGGAACACGACGTTATCGGGGTGTTCCTCCTTATCCATTGATGCCAAGGTTCCTGTTACGTACATCTTGAGTGCCTTGTCGGTGAGTACTTCGTGTGCTTGCACTAATGCGCTTGGTACCTTCTTGTAAACTTCGAGGGTTTCCAAGAAGTTCGGGTCAGCGTAGGAGACAAGTGCCACATGGCCGGTCCTAAGTAAGTATGCATGGACTCCATATGCACTTCTTGAGGCTCTGAGGTGTTTGTACAGGTAATCTCTGAGTAGGAACTGCACTACAACTTGGTGTGATCCTGACCTCTTATCAGACTTGTCAAACAGTTTTCCTCCAACACCCACGAAGTTGTTCCTAAGTGGCAATACCAACAGTTCATTTTTGTCAACTGAGTCCATTAGTTTTTTGTCTAAGACTTCCTTGACCCATACCTTGTCACTTGTCTTCGAATCATATTTGAATGTTGATGATAATTTGGAGTAGAATGTTGTTGAGTCGTCAAGGACTGAGTCTAGGAGTTCAGAATCTCCTCCAAGGTTAACTGTTAGGTTTTTCATACTCAATAATTTAACTCTCATCTCATTGAGTTTAGATTCAACCTTTGACCAATCCTTTTCAGCTAATGGAACCAAGGTATCCCTCAAAAATACCAGCTGTGAATATCCATTAACCAACTCGTCAGCATAATCAGAAACTGAGAACTTGGCACACATTCTGCGAAGTGTAAACTTGTGGGTAAAGTCGAGTGATTGGTGCGAGACATAGCTCAGAAGTCTTTTTACCACTTCCACTCCCTTCTTAGAGTCTGAGAAATCGGCTCTAGAGAGGACCTCGTTCACAACATCTACCATTTCAGTAACAGTGTGCTTCAGACACTTGGCTCTTACAACCATGTAACCGACAGATTTTGTCGGATCATCATAGGTCGAGTTGTTCGTCTCAGTTGAAAAGAAGGTTGAGAACCAAAGATCACCGACAGAGTTGTCAAGTTTGTAGCTGAGTTCCTCAGACGAGAGTTTGTCGGTTCTGGTCAACTTCAGAAGTGCGGTGAAAAGGGCTAGGTATTTCAGGTCATCCACTGTAAGTGAGTCGAGTGAAACAGCGTAGTTCATGTACAGGACTGATCTGGACTCCACTGGATGCACAAGAACTGTACAGGAACTCTTGTCACTTTGAACAACTGTTGTCTCACTTAAGCTATCAGAGGTCAGTTTGTACAACTTGGATGGGTGGGAAACCTTTTCTTTTTTCAACTCCGAGAAATCAACTTGATGGAATGTGTCAAAAACGCTGGGGTCAAAATCAACTTCTCTTTCAGATTTAAATTTGTGGTAAGCCTTCTCCATTTCATCCACCTGTTCCTTTGATAACTTTGAAAGTCTTTCTCTTAAGTGGTCTGAAACTCTCTTGTTGAATTCCTTTTCATATTTTGATGACTCCACTGCTTGTAAGTGCAATGTTACTCTGGTGTTATTGTTCAACAAGTGTTTCTTAACCAGGTTTGACAAGTATGAGCAGGAATCATCTGAGAAGACCCTGAGTTTAAGTTCTGGGAAGAGCTGTTCAAACCTCAAAAATTCAAACGGGTCCTTTCCTTCTTGATATCTTGGCTTAACCAAACTCAACATAGCCAGACCTCTTGGGTAATATCCTTGTCTATGTTCTTTCATTACATATTTCTTTTCTGTGTGTCTGAATTCAACCTTGTTTAGGGCCGCCTCTACTGCTTTCTTGTTAAATCCCTTGGTTACAACCTCAGTCAGTGCTTCCAAAACCAATTTTTCAAAGGTCTTCGCGTTGCTTTCTCTGGTTTTCTCAGTGAACTTGACCCCTGTGACTCCGAACATGAAGGAAAGGTACTCGTATGCTGGGAAGTATTCGTCAAGACCCGGGCCCACCCTTCTTGTCGCAAACTTGGACGAAACCAGCTTGGTCAACAGGACACTTTCTGGGCTCTCCAGAAGCAGGTAGGACAGTACTTGTAAGGCTAGCTTGTCAACTGAATCAAGATCATACTTCTTGGAGGCCTTGTGTGTTGGGTTTAGGACCCATCCCATCATGAACATATCTTCGTCCTTGGTTTTGGAGCTGAATTGTTCCTTGACGTGTTTCGGCTTATCTCTGTACTCTTCTGACAACGAAAAGCTATCCAAAACCTCCTGTGATGCGGTATGTGATAGTTGACCTGTTTTTGGATCCGGTGAAACTCCCACGTTATGTTTTCTGAGGTAATTGTCTACGTATTCAAGTCTTCTGTAAACATCGTTTGGTCCGTGGAAGTAGACTGAGGCTGTTTTTGGTCCGTAAAACGTCTTGTAGAATTCTTCCAGCTCCTTTTGCGTCAACTCAACCAGATCTTCTGGATTTCCACCGCTGTCATATCTGAATGGGTTAGTGAATAGGTGGTGGTACATGACGCTGGTTCCAAACGAAACTGGGTCTGCGAACTTCCTTTTTTTCATTTCGTTGTACACTACTCCTGAATACGTCACATGGCGTCCGTGGACATTCACTCCAAGTTCCTTTGTGTTTGAGTTCTTATCGTTTTCTTTCGTGACCTTGTAGTGCCAGCCTTCTTGCTTCAGGACATCGTGGTCTTGCATGAATGATGGTCTGAAGAACGAGTCCATCATGTAGTCTGCCATGTGGTAATAGGACGTTTCGTTGAGTGATGAGAAGTAATACCTTGTCCTATCTCTAAAGAAGAGTGCGTTGAGGAATGAAACGTATGCTGATGCCACATTGTGGTAGAAGAAGTTGAAGGTGTTGTATGTTTTCGTTCTGACCAGCACTGAGTGTTCCAGTACGTGTGTACATCCGCGATCGTTCGACTGGTAGGTTGGTGTGCACACATCAAAACACATTTCTTTTCTCGAGTCGTTAGTCTTGAATGAGACTACTGTCAATCCTGTTGTTTTGTGTGAGTAATATGTTCCAACCACGTTGAAATCTGGGAGGTATGTTGTCATCAACTTTTCGTATGCTTCGTGTTCGACCTCCATTGCTTCTTTCACCCATTTGTACTTCGGGTCTTCCAGGAACACTTCGAATGTTGTTGATTCGCGTTTTTTGTGGAGTGGGTCGGCGTATTTGTACGATTCATACGTTCCTAGTTGTCCAACTGTTGAATGAAATGAGCCCTTGGGGAGGAATTGCTTCTGGACATCCATTTTGGTCGGCGAGTGGATAGGTTGTTAATTCGAATGGGATAATTAATGGCTGAATGTAATAGAAGGAAGTGTCTTGTGTTTGTTCTATGTGCTAAAACATTAAATGTTTGGTGTTGGGGCAATTACAGAGAATTTAGTTTAGAAATGATGGCACATCTACCAATGAATTAAATATTAGTGAGTTAGAAGGTTAAAATGACAGTGGAACCCAACTGTGGATTTTATTTGTCTAACTGGTGTTTAAAGAACCTAACGTAGGAAAATAAAATGTGTAATGAAGAAAAATATTACACAGATTAGAAAATTTCAAACTAAAACTTGTGACCTTGTTACCACGTAAACCTGATCGTTAGGGTGTATAACAAGGTAGCGCTGTGGGGCCACGATTATGAATTGTTTGAGGTCGTTGTTGGCGAATGGGATTTGATATGTCCTCAGTATGCCTACACATATCTTCTGTTCCACAGACAGATAGTATTTAAAGAGCTTTCCGAAGTTTCTGGAGTAGAATGTTATGGGCACATTTTCCAGTGTTATTTTTCCTCCGCTTATTTTATAATCTTCAGTCTCAAGTCTTCCTCCATCTAACATCGATTCTACTGACTTATGGACTACTGAATATTCGGACTTTGAGTTCGAGTGTGCTAGAATTGAGTAAAACATGTCCTGGACGAAGATACACCCTGAGGCGATCTCGTAGCTGGACATGAACTCTCCGTAGTTTTCCCAACACTTGTTTTGGACGTAGTCCTTTGATGTTACATCCACATTTACTATTAGTGAGGGGTCTACATACTCCAGACATGATGCGTGTGAGACATCTAATATTATGTTTAGCATTGATTTTATTTCCTTTTCGTCGTCCATTATTTCATGTAGTAGTCTGTTTACAAATAATACTTGCGAATCTTTTGATAGGTTCTCTCTTCTCCCTTTGTCCCTTGTATGGTGAAAGTTGAATACTATTATACATGATGCTTCTTTGATCCCTATGGAATTTTAGTGATGGTTTCATTTACCTGCGTTAGTGAGATCTGTAATATCCATCGGTGATCCATCCATATATGCTACTTTGTTACTATACATTTCCAATGTCCATGGGTCTTCTTCCTCAACTGACTCTCTTGGAGCCAAGATTACAACGTTGTAATTATTGTCCTTCAAAAGGTAACTAAAAATTTATGTGATTGAATAAAATACCTTAGAAACACTCTCAAATCATATGGCCACCCGCACACTAGAACAAACTGGTGGTTTTCGAATATATTTTCTTGTGCGTAAAAGTAGCTGTGCACCGAATATATACCTCTGTACCTCACCAAGTCTCCCAGGGACCCAACTTCCCTTATAAAGGAAAGTTGAGAGATTGCTGAAAATTTTTAAGTTAATATACTTACTTTTTGATCTCACACTATTAGTTAAAACTCGTGATTCTTTAATTCCACGTTCTTCTGGGTTATATTTCGATGTAGACGCACTGATGACGTCATTCAATGACTCAGCAATGACAAGCGCACAGCAGTTTTCATAATCCTCTCCTATTATGTACTGTACTGGGTTCAATACGCATTCATTATCCATCAACACAATCCCAATAAGAAATATATTCCTTTCAGTGTATAGGTATTCTCCAAATTCTTGAAACGTTGATCCTAAAACTTATATATTGTTTACGAGTACCGTGTGCAGATTTAGGGAACTTCATTTTGAATGCTTGGAACATCATTCCTCTAAACAATTCGTCCATTTGTCTCTGTATGTTATAAACTGAGATTTCCACTGATTCAGAGTTATTCAAGGCTCTATTAATTGTTTGCGGCACTTGATTGAGTTGTTCTACACATTAGTTAAATTAGATATAAAGTACCTGATAATAAAAAGAGGTTGCACATTTCCTCAACATGGACTTTACTTCTGCTAATATTCGTCGGTGAGTGAAATAACGATGAGACTAGATAAAACAGTCCTCTACAGTATACGCTGGACGAGAACATTCTGTACTTCAGGTCCCTATTGTAAAAAACCTATAAACGTATTATCATCATTTTAGTTTACATCTTCAAATTCTGACTTTGACATGAGTTTCTTGTATTCCGAGCCGTGAAGTTGTATTGAGAGTGGTATTCCCAGCGGCTTTGATATGTTTAATGTCGCCATTCCGCTAAAATTGATTATTTATGTAAACCTTACATCAGAATCGTTCTTCTATCATCGTTTATAATATATTCATTGAAATTTGGCGATAAATTTGAGTCCATATCGTTTACCAGGACAGTGTGTTTTGAGTTGAATAGCAGCTAAAATAACTATGATTTAATAAAGTACCTTTGATATATACGATGGTGTGTTAAACGTTGATGATCCACCAAAGATGATAAGTTTTATTCCTGTGTTCTGTGTCACTGCCATATATACCGTTTCATAGTATTTAAGTGGGAGTGGTGAGGCTACAACTATGTTCGCAATTGATGTTTGGTATGTGTTATAGACGCATTTGCAAAATGTCAGAAGTTGCCAGTCTGAAATTGCACCCCAAAAGAATACATATTCTTCGTTGATTTTCCCCGTTCCTAACTCCCATTTAAAACTATTTTCTTACCAATTTTATGTGTGTTTTCCGTCGTTGATAGTTTTATCCTCTTGAATTGCGTTGCTGCTATCGTTACACACAATACAATAAATAATACACACAGTATGCGGCCTGCAAGCGTAACAGGGCTGAAATCACCGTATCCAACTACAATTTTACCATATTCCATTTGTTACTACTTACCTGTTGCCATCGTTGCCACTGAGAAGTAGATAAAGTCAAACGGCTTAGAAAAGTTGATATCATTTTTTGGCGCTTCGAGAAGAAACAAAAGTCCAGAGAACCTATCACTTGTCAATCATAAATAACTTACGACAAAATTAATGCCATGATTGAGGCAGTGATTCCGATAAAAACTGTATAAAACTCTGAGATCCATGTAAAGCTTCTACTTATGAAGTACTCTGTCTGGAAAAGCCTCAGGAACCTCAACGATCCAAACTAAAAATTCTTTTGTTGACTCAAACTTACAAATAAAAGTCCGAAATTACGTATTTGTTTTCCATCATTATGCAAATGGTAGTAGGAGACAAGTATTATGATTTCCGTTATTGCTGGAGTCATAGTCAGGTCAATTAGACCGTAGAATGAGAATATGTATCTGGAACATATGAATTATTTAAAAATTATTACTTGAATCTTGATGGGTATACGTATAGGTTCATAATGTATGTTATTCCGAAGATAATTTGAAACGCAGACTCAAGGTGCCAATACTCTCTTGGTACTGAATCCATTCTCCAGTGTAACAGGTTATGGTCATTTTCGTCCCTACAAATATATTTTAACTCAATTAATACCTATTCATATATATTGCTGCCCATTCCCAGACTGCAAACCATGACAATGTTATTAGTAGGCTTGAAACGACCCATATTTTGCTGATTAATACTGTTTTGACCAGGTGTAGTTTGAACCATGCTCGGAAGCATTTCACAAATCTGTCAAATTTCGGTTCTGAAACTATTTTTTATATTTTCTTCAAACCTTTTGGATGATCTTCTGATATTGATCCTCTTACGTTGAATACTCTTCCTCCAATTGTCATTAATGTTTTATCTTTATATCCGATATCATCAGACCCATATTTGATAAAGGGTCTGTCGGTTCTCAGCGTCAATGAATGCAATAACGACGACTTGTGCGCGAATGAATACTGTGAACTTCCTAGTCCGATGGAATTGTCTGATTGAATCTGTTCCGAATCTAAATATTGTCAACATCATGGCTAGTTTTTGTTAACATCATTACTATCAATATCCTAGTGAATAATGGATTAAAAATTACCTTCCAAATCAGATGGTTGCGATGATTTACTATTTTTTTGTATGCTTTGTTTTTTTGAAACTGAATATTTGAAATGTGTATGAAATTGCGGCTTACCTAGCCTTCTACGGCGGTCATTTATGAATCTCGAGGTGTGTAATCTTCCTTTGCTTTTATATGAGACTATAAAAAACTTGTTTAGGAATATTATTATTGAATTGAAGTTTATTAGGAGGAAGGAGATGAATGTTATTGATGCTTGTATTGCGATTGAGTACAAGGGTGAGAATGGGAGCCGTATGCATGTTCTTATGGTTGAGAAGATGATGAAAACTGTGATTAACGCTCCTGTAAGCTCATCTAGAAAGGTTATAAACTTGAAATAGTTGGAAGATATCATACAAATGCATATATATGAATTTTGTAGATATTATGGATGGGGTCTTGGATGTGTATCAAATTAAATAATTTTAATTAATTTGGAGCCTTTTATAGTCTGAAGGGGCCTCATCTGACGTGTTACTGTTAACTACTGCTGAAACATTGTTCCACTCCTTCTGATCGGTCATTTGTTTATATAATCTATTGAAACACTCCTTCGTGCTATCAATAACATCCTCTCTGAACTTTTGTCTAAACTCATCGCTTTCCTTCCTCAATGCTCTTCTCAGTGCCACTTCTGTTTTATTTTCTACATGGAGTGGTTTATCCAAACCACTTATTTTTCCTATCTTCTGCCTTAGTAATTCACTATCTTCTATCTTTTCATACGCTTCTTTCATTACTGAGGCCAAGTTTCTGTAAACTTCTAGTGTTTTTTCGAAGTTTGGATCGGCATATGACATAAATATTATATGACCTGTGTTCAGAAGGTATGAATACACTGAGTAGGCGCCCAGGCTCATTCTTACAAAAGTGAACAGATGTTTCCGGCTCAGGTAGTGAACTGCTAATGAATTTGAACCTAGAACTTCGTCATTCTTGTCAAACAGTTTTCCTCCCATTCCTACAAAATTAACTCTCGAGGGAACTACTATCAGTTCATTTTTGTCAACTGAGTCCATTAATTTTTTGTCTAGGACTTCCTTGACCCAGACTTTGTCACTAGTCTTTGAACCATATTTGAATGTTGATGATAGTTTGGAGTAGAATGTTGTTGAGTCATCAAGGACTGAGTCTAGCAGTTCAGAATCTCCTCCAAGGTTAACAGTGAGGTTTTTCATACTCAATAATTTAACTCTCATCTCATTGAGTTTAGATTCAACCTTTGACCAATCCTTTTCAGCTAATGGAACCAAGGTATCTCTCAAAAATACCAGCTGTGAATATCCATTAACCAACTCGTCAGCGTAATCAGAAACTGAGAACTTGGCACACATTCTGCGTAGTGCAAATTCATTTCCCTTACTGGAAACGTTAGCTTGGTACATACTCAATGCACGTTTCAATATCTCTAAACCTTTTTTTGAGTTCGAGAAGTCAGCATTCAATAGCACTTCATTAACAACTTCTAACATTTCATTAACTTTGTGTTTCAGGCACTTCGCTCTGACAATAAGGTAGCCCAATCCGTCTTCAGGATCATCATAGGTTTTGTTGTTGGTCTCAGTTGTAAAGTACGTTGAGAGTGATAGACCTCCTAAATTCTTGTCGATCTTATATGTCAACTCTTCAGGTGTTAGTTTATCAGTTCCAGACTCTTTAAGCATTGATGAGAATAAGTTGAGGTAGCATAGGTCATCCACTGTAAGTGAGTCCAGTGATAGTGCATAATCCATGTACAAGACTCCGTGAGAATCAATAGGGTGGGTTAGTACAGTAAACGTCTTTCCATCGTTGTATAAAGCGTTAGATTCAGATAAACCATCTGAAGATAGTTTATAGAATTTGGTTGGGATAGTTTCTTGTTCACGGGATATATCTGAAAGCTCAAGTGTTTTTAGGGATTCAGAACCATCATTAATATCCATATCTTCTCTTTCAGCTTTAAATTTCTTGTAGTATTCCTCCATTTCATCAACCTGTTCCTTAGATAAGTGTGAAAGTCTTTCCCGTAACTGATCTGCAATTTTTTTATTGAACTCCTTTTCATATTTTGATGCTTCCACTGCTTGTAAGTGTACTGTAACTCTGGTATTATTGTTAAGCATATGCTTTACTATAAGGTTGATGAAATAGTTTGACGGGTTATCTGAGAATATTCTTGATCTCAGTTCCTTCATTAGAGAATCAAACCTCAGTAAACCAAACGGATCCTTGCCATACTGAAGCTGTGATTGTATCAGGTCAATAAGCATCAAACCCTTTGGATAACTTCCACTGTTAAGTTCTCTCATCTCGAATTCCACCAAATTTAGTCCCGAGTCTATTGCATCTCTTTTGAATCCTTCTTCCGTTATTTTGTTCAAGATTCCAAATACCACCTCTTCGAACTTCCTCACAATCTCATCTTTGGAATTATGTTTTGTGTTGTCAACTCCCTTGAGCCCAAACGAAAACAGTGACTGTTTATATCCACTTAGGAACCCGTGAACTAGCACCTTTTTCCCAAGCCCTGAATCAATCAACCCTTTATATAGTACACTTTCAGGCGTTCCTAATAATAGGTATTGCAATACCTGAAATCCTACATTATCCACAGGATCGATTTTAAATTTATCCATTGATCCGTTATAAAGTGGGTCAAGCAACCATGAAATCATCAATTCGTCTTCGGTAGGATCAACAGAACTATACTCTGAACTCACATGTTTGGGTTTACTTTTGTATTCCTCGTATGGTAGGTTTGAGTCTGATGATAACAGGCTTGCATTATGGACCAAGTTTTCATTATTTGGATCCTTTTCAATTCCAATATTATATGTAGTCAGGTACTTATCTACGAAATCCAGTCTATTTTGTACATCATAGGGTCCATAGAAATACAATGTTGCTGTCTTTGGTCCGTAATACAGTTTATAGAAATTAACTAGCTCTTGGTGAGTTAGATCCACTATATCACTTGGGTCACCTCCGCTCACATACTTGTAACTATTACTGAACAGATTTTGGTAAATCAAGTTATAAAACAGACATGAAGAATCTGAAAACCTATTCTTCATTTCGCTATATACAACTCCTGAGTAGCCTATCATTCTTCCATGCAGGGGAACATCTGCATCACTTTTATCTGAGGTTCCATCCGTAACCTTGTAATGCCAACACTCTTGTTCAAATATAGTTTTATCCTTCGTTATGTTAGGTCTAAAGAATGAGTCCATATAAACGTCTCCTGTTTGATAAAAGCTTTTTTCGTTGGTTGATGCGAAGAGGTATGACGTTCTATCTTTGTATGTCATAGCGTTAAGGAAACTGTTGAATCCTCCCTGGACTAACAATGAGAATGGGTCCTTCATTGGGTACTTTGGTGTTCCAGATAAAACTGAATGTTCTAGAACGTGTGGCGACCCTTTACTATTTAGAGGTGGTGATGGTACAATTAAATCAAAACACATTTCCTTGCCTGAGTCAATGTGCGATTTTAACGAAAAAACTGAGAGTCCGCTTAATTTATGTTTATAATTAGACGCGACAACTCCGATGTCTGGCAAATACACTGAGCCTATTTTTTCAAAAGAAGGGTGATTAAAACTTTTTGATTCTTGAACCCATTCGGGCTCATCAGCTTGATCTGGAAATTTCATATTTAATATCGAGTGCCTAAATGTTGTTTCACTAAAAGAATCTGGGGAAAACACTTTATATAGTACATCCTCTACATTATTGGCGGGAGAACTAGAGTACAATCTTCTAATAAATAAATAATATCTGTCGTTAAAATGGTTTCTTAAAGAGATTGGGCATTTAGAGTTTGAATCGAACACCGATGCTATTCTATAATATTTAAATTTTGATAAGGCCTGTGTGTGAGAGTTACGAATGAATAAATTACAGTAAACATAACTTAAAATACTAGCACTAGTGATTGTTAACATATGATGTCGTCTAGATAGTGTACGGCGATGAAAAAATAACATTTTATGTATAAAAAAATAAACAAACACACATATGTAACGTAAAATGTGCTTATAAATAATTATACAAAATTATAATATTATGGAAATTTTCAACACTATTATTCAGGCATCATAAAAATAATTAATTTTTTCATCGCAGAATCCTTCCTTTATATTCTATTTATATTTTTAAATCACTTTATTTATTTATATTTTTCAAATTGTATATTATTTTCTGAATACACAAATACTCACTCCACGTTCTACATCACTAATCCACCTTTAAATTCATTTTAAAATTCTAACGAATCTATCTTGATATAATATCAATAGATCATTGAAAACACTATTTTTTGAACATATTTTTTAGATTTAACACCTTTTTATTCTCAAGATTCAATTATCATTTTAATATAAATGATTAATTCCTCCTCATCTTTTCACAATGCTCTAAGTGATGGTTAGAAAGTCAAAAGTAGCCTCAATCACTAATGATTATTATTATTGTATTTGTAGCGGCTCGTTTGTTGTCAAGGATCCAGATTACAAACCCTTGGTTTGTAAACTCTGCTCAAAATATAGCCACAGAGAGTGTACAAATTATTCAGGGAAGCAAGAAGAGTTCGAATGCCTACTTTGCAAAATACACCTGCTAGATCCATTCAACACAGTTGATAACTACCTATGGTATGAATGCATAGGAAACACAACATCATACTTTGTAGTGGATGCTACAAACCTGAGAAAGTGGCGATCAAACAACAAAGATATATACATGGCCTGTATACCGTTAAACAAGGAAGTTTTACAACATGAATGGCCGAAAACCTTCCAACTGAAAATCAATAACGATATGGTCCACGTGGTGAAAGAACCATCATGGGAACATAAAAGAAGAGATAATCCAATCAAAGTGACGTACGCAATGCGAACAGGAGAAAATTTGATTAACATCACAAGCACTACATACACGGAAAACGAACCGCTGTTTCTACTAGTAATGTTTGTGTGTAACCAGGTCACAGTGCATAACATAATTGATACTTTGAAGATGAACCACACAATCCCATATGAAGAGGCTAGAGATAGGATATATTCAATTCTAAACACAAAAATAGACGATGACGAGATTGTGTGCATGGAAAACACATTCAAGATGGATTTAATATGCCCAGTCACACTGGACAAAATAACAATTCCAACACGAGGAAGGTTCTGCGGACATATTCAATGTTATGACCTTTTCGGATACTTGAAAGTAATGGAGAGAACGTCAGCCTTCAACATGAGGTGGAAGTGCCCAGAATGTCACCTGATTGTTAAGCCATACGACTTGGTAATTGATACGTACGTCGAGAAACTCATCGTCGATCTTCCCAACGTTAAGACAATCCAGCTTGATAAGGACCTTAATTATCGCATAATCTTAGATTTAAATAACGCTAGATCTTCAGCTAAGACGCAATCTGATGATGAACAACAGTTAAATAATGATGAAGATATGGATTACGTAGCAGATCTTGAAACTACAATGAATTCTACAACGGAAAACGTTATTGAGTTAGAATCAGATGGACAGAATGTTGACGTGATATGTATAAGCGACGACGATGTAAATATACAAGAACCGGTGAATGATATAATAGAACCACCAAAGACTCCACCCACCTCAAGAGGTAGACCAAGAAAAAATAAAATAGTTGATAAAAACATCAATAGTAGTTCCAGCTCTGAAAAGAAAACCCGAAAGAGGAAGCTAAAGAAACCAACAGATGGTCCAGATTCCTTTGCCATAACTATAGCCGATAAAACCTTGGCCGACTGCGTAAACACATTTAATCAACAAACATTACACTCATTTACCAACTCTACACCAAGCTACGACAATTTCATTTTAAAGCCTCCAGTAATCAACCAGATGAATAAAACCTAATATTATTACTATACACATACATATTGTATAACACAGCTAGTACAAGTAAATTAACAGCTTCTTTTAGGGTGTATCCAAATGTGTCCAAACTTCTTAGTATCATCGTGAACTCTGTAGTAAAAGTCAACTGGAAATGGAATAGATGTAGGATAAGGAAATTTGATGTTAAATGAAACGGTTCCATGGTACAGGTCGGGTTCCTTTTCGTCCAACCTCAATTTTGGTCTAAAGTAATCTACTCTCAAGGGCAATAAATTACTACGATGTGACTTCAAGTCATCAAATTTAACTTCAGGATTTATAATTCTTGGAAATTTATAAAAAATAACTAAATCAGATGGGACACTCCTGGATTTACAGGAAAAGCCAAATGAAATGCTTGTACCCAGCGCTGCTGGGAACTCGTAACAGTCAACATCATCCACATTCAAAGCCATGTTCTTAATATCGGCGTTCAAAGGCTCAGTTTTAAACCTCGACATTGCAAACGAGTAAATTTCATGAGGCTGGTTGTTTAATTCAGAAATCTGGGATTTGAGTTCAAAGACTTCAGGCGGCTCATCCTTATAATCATCAATGAGTTCACACTTTGTATTGGTAAAAATACCAGAAAATGGGTTGTAAGGGAAATTCTTGTTACTAGAAGAATTATTATAAATCTTGTGATCAATGTCATTGATCACCAAGTCCATCCTACAGTCTACACACTTGCACCCGTCGCCAAAGTGACCAAACACATCCTTATTAGTATCAAGTGTAAATTCGTCCATAAACAAGGCTGAAGTCTTATCCAAATGGTCAAATGGGTAAGATATTCTGATTTCATGCAGAATTTTCCAGTTATTCAGATCCTTTACGAAGTCTACAGAGATATCGGGTTTCCCATTAGTTCCGAAATTAACAAATTCATCATTGACCCTAGAATATGCGTCGAACAGTTTCTTATCTTCCTCTGAGAGTGTTTTTACAATTGAGGGGAACCTGATTTTAGCCTCTGAGAACCATAAACACTTGAAGAGTCTCCATCTATCATCGTCAGTATTCGTAAGATAACTCCATAGGAGTGACACCCATATCGAAACAGGTATGGTGCGCAGCCTTTTCTGTGTAATGTATGGAGTGATGTCATCTGTGGGTACTACTAATTTTGAAATGTTTTTATGGGCTTTTGAAACTGAGTGAAGAATATCAACTATCTTTGGCCAATCACTTAGTGCGAACTTAATTTCACCAGAATTCCTGAAATTTTCACTAGCCTTCTGGTCTAAATCAAACGACTCGTATGAATAGTTACACAGTGATTTTAGAACAGTTAATAGGAATTCCAGTCCTTTTTGTGTGTAGTTGCACTTTGAAAAGAACTCCAACACCTTCAATTTAACGTCTTTTCTCAGGCCTTTCAGCGTAAGGTTTGCTATTCTACGTACAGCTCCGTCCTTGAGTGGGTATAGCCTTGAAACGTACATCAATATTGAGAGTGAGTTTGGCAGTGTGTCATCATCTGTTAGGCAGTTGTACACATATGATAAAATGTGCTGTCGATCTCTTTCGTTGAAGTTAATTGTGCACAGACCATGCCTGATGATGTTGAGTGATGTTCTTCTGATTTCACTATGATGGCTATCAAGTCTTTGTAAGAGCCAGAAATTAATCTTCTTCCACATTTCAGCCAGTGGATTACTTGTTACAAGATCAAAAAAACCTATAGGGTCAATTTGGAATGTTGGATACTGTCTTCTTGTAACTCCGGTAACAATGCATGTTTCCAGCGACTCTCTGGTCATTTTTGTCAACATTAACTCTGCTTCAAATTTATCACTCTTATTCTCGTATGAATATAACCTTAATTTCTCAAGTACTAGTGTGGACGGCTTAAACCCATCAGACAAATATTCCTCTAGAAGTGGTTCAATTATTAGCTTACAATCTGGTTTATAATCCAGTGCTTTTGTGCTCACATCCTCCGTTACGACATTATAAACTGATTCAAGTGGTATAAATAAAATCACTAGTCGATAAATAGTAGATATAGAGACTTTATTAAGTATTTCCTCCGAGTGGTCCAAATAGCTACAACACAGTAATGTACAATAATTTAAAATGTTAACAAATATGTTAATCATATCAGACTGGGTGTTTTTCTGCTTAATATAGCACAGCAAAAACCTTAATATACAAAAAAATGTGTCAATTAGAAGGGGCATCAGTTCGATTAGTTTTGAGCTGATTGTTGCGTTGACGTCTGTTGACAGTAGTTTACACATATGGGTATGGAAGGACGCGAAATCGCTGTAGATTTTTTTGAAAATGACTATCAGGTTCTTGATTCTTATACCTTTGGCCATTTCAGGCGTGAGTGTTAAGTATCCAATTGATGACAAAATACACACTGTTCTATGCACTTTATGAAAAACTTCAAAAGATGAACATAGTATTGACTCCACATTGTATTTACTCTGAACCAGCAGATACTTAAAAATTGTATTCAAATCCTTCATCAAGTGTGATAACGTGTTAACATGATACTTAATTCCAAAGTTTTGTCCTAAAAATCATCAAAACAGGTTTATAAAGTTAATTTTAGTATATAATTGTTGACCAATACCTTCAAAGAGGAGAGATTGTGCTCTGTTAAAGTTTACCCCGTATAGTAAGTTAGGGTCGTTAGAATCCTGTAAATCATCGGCTGAAACGCACGAATCTTCTGATTCTGAGGAGCTAACAACGCTAACTGAGTCCAAACTTCCTGAAATACTCGATTTTTTGTCAGACTGTGACGACACATCTGAGAGAACATCTTGTTTAGAGTCTTTATTGGACCATAAATCAATTGAGGGAAGGTGCTGTATTTGCGATAAATCAATGATACCTAAAATATCAGATAGGTCATCAATTTCCAGGTTAGAATCGTCTGATTGATCTGTCATTTATTCCAGATTATTGAATGGCAAATTAGGCCATTTTATACATTATTAATATTAAATAAATCAATATAATGTTGAAAAATATTATATTATTTATTTTACAGATTATTTTATTTATCACTGGATTGGGTTATAACTTCCATTCTTCCCGTGTAGTAGCCTGAAAAATACCAACTAAATAGAACTTTCAATATTTTATAACACTCATTCGCGTCTAAATCAGAATGATTAAAAGAATTGAAAAGGGTTTCATCCGGTGAATTTAGTGCTTTTGACACTTTGTCAAATTCAGAAGGACTCACGAGACATGTGCGAATGGAATCAGTCATTATTTTACTCATAACATTGAAATTAAAGATTAAGCCTGGGGTATTTTCATCCAAATCATCTTCATTCTTATAAAAATCAAAGATATTAGACGCCTCTGGGTTATGTTTTCTAAATAATTCAGTAACTGGAACAGGAGGCGCCTTTGTAAAATTTGAAATTTCTCCAGTTTTATCCAGAATTTCATACAAATTCACCAAATTCCCCAGTGCTTTTATAAATACAGAGTGGCTACTACTCCTATATTCTGACGAATGTGGTCCTATAGCTTTATCTTCTTGACATGATTCAGAACAGAAGCTCATTTCATCCGATAAAGAATCACTTAATTCTTCATTAATTACTTCATTGTACTGTTCATAAAACACATTTGTCTCGGTTTTGAACTTATTTTTGCCTATTTTGCCATTTTTAAACTTTTTATTAATGAAATCCTCTAATTTGGATATTTCCTAATTTGGAATGATTATGTATAACTTACCGATGTTATTTCACAAGTATGAGATTCAAATGGTTTTATTCTCCTCTACAATAAATGTTTAAATGTTTTTTAGAGATCTTACCTTGACAGAATCGGAGAGAATCTCGAAAGATCTGTTACAGAAGTCATCAAAAGACTCATTTTTGTCCATTAAGAACCTCAAATTTTGTTAAACCAGAATATATGGTAAAATAAAAGAAATCATCAAAACTTGAATTCTTTAAAAATATTATCATGGAAATTTAATTATTTTCAAAAGTCAAAGCATGAACATTTCATTTATATTACAAATAATAAAACAAATTATATTACAATTATTTAAAATACTATGATACACTTCTAAATATATAAAAAATACAAGAATTTATCTATTTATTCCTTAGTTTTTATTAATTACTTTCCCTACATTTGTCATTTCATTACTGTTATTTTATTAATTATTTTTCCAATCAATTAAAAATTTTAAAATTAATTTAAGTGTTAATGTTATTTGTTTATTTATAGTATTTTGGTATATTAAAATATGCCTGAACCTTCATTTTGCCAGGGGCCTATTAAGCCCGTGAATCCGCATATGATGAATGTATCTGATGAGCTGGCTGCTACTATCGGTGGTAGAATGGCAGCTGGCAAGAAATCTACAGGCCCAGTTCATTTAAGGAAAGCTGCTGGAATTGTTTGGAATGATCCTACTTTAGAGGACTGGCCTAAGAACGACTATCGCATATTCTGTGGAGATTTGGGAAATGAAGTTACCGACGAGATCCTGGCCAATTCCTTTAAAAGGTACCCTTCATTTCAACGCGCAAGGGTTATTAGGGATAAAAATTCAGGGAAATCTCGGGGTTATGGATTCGTTTCCCTCCTTAATCCTAACGAAATGCTTACTGCTCTTAAGGAGATGAATCACGCTTTTGTAGGTAACCGTCCTATTCGAGTTATGCGTAGTAAGTGGAAGGATAGAGATATCGATTCTGATAAGAACAGACAAATGGCAAAGCTTTATAAGGTTGCCAGGGACGACGATAAGACTATTCGCAAGTTCAAGAAACTTGGAAAGTCAGTTACTGGTGGTAAAAGGGCCAACATGGTCTACGAGCCTAGAGTTTTTAAAAGGCACAAGGTTTATCTTAGCACCGGTAGTAATAACAAGTTGGAGAACCTACCTAAAATTCCACAAAACCACATTCTGGATAATATTTAACTAATTTGTAATGTAATATAGATATACCCAATTAGCTAAAATTAATTTATAACGGATTTTTGCAAAAAATTAGTGTAAATTAACTGTAAGGGTTGCTGGTGTTTTGACATTACTGTGCTGCCTAAACACATTCGGGTATTGAATGCCTGGGTGGTTTTCGATTAGATAATTTTCCTTCATTTTAAATAAGAAGTCCTTAACTTCATTCATTGTGAACGGGTGGTCCAGTCCACGGTCAAAGTACCTGACCTCATAGGTCATTAACGATATCTTGGCTCCAGGCCGCTTTCCCTTATTATAGTATGCCGATAGGATGCGAAATTTAGCTAAAGATGAAATAAAATAATTGCATGACTAAACGATAAATTTTATCTAAAATAACTAAAAATTGGTATAGGAATCTTACGTGAGTTAAGCCAATATCTGTCCAGTCTTTCAAGTGGTGGAGGGTCTATGAAAAATGAATATTTTTTAACTTACCAAAAAGTCTAGAATACCACATTAAAAAGCCGAATGAAGCCAAGGCTGCCCATGTGCTTCCGAATATAAAGAAATTTCTGCTTGTGAATTGGACTTCAAAAAACTGTTTCCACAGAGGTGTTCGTGTGTAGTTTGGAACTTCTAAAACCCACCTGGGTTTTATAATTTCTCTAAATAACACATTTCTCCTCAGGGGCTCGAATAATTTACTCATTATATATTATAAAATAAGTCATTCAACCACACAACTTATACATTTACACCCTGACCTTTAAAAACCTAATTAACCATTAAAAACCTAATTTTTATTATAAAAATACTAATTAATCATAAAAAATCAAAATTCTATAATACATTTAATAATTTTATTAAAATTCTATATTTTCATGGAATCACGGTTATAAAAGTTTACTAACATCTCTTGGGGCTACTCTAAAAACATATACATTCCCCCTCCTTCTGTCTAGTCTGCTCTGCCTCTGGAAGGCCCGAGTGTGCATGATAATGACCTCCCTGATGTCGTCCATGATCTCACGCTTAACCTGGTAGAAGGAATGCTTGAAGAAGTCAACATTGGTGTCAATCATCGAGGTGTCGACGACATCTAAGTCGAGCCAGAGTTCCATACCTTCATCGTCAATCTTACTGCTGATCCTTGAAGTCCAGAAAATATTCTTGGTTTTTGCATATTTACCAAGTGAGTATCGAGCACCGAACTTACTCTTTTTATTTTCACGTTTTTCATCATATCCTAGCAACTCAAAATTATCAACCCTAGTTTCTTTGCTATAAGGCGAATTCCCATCTGACGGTGTAGAGAGCTCACCAATTTGATCCAGAATAACAACTCTGTGGTCCCTATCAAACTCGGTTTTTTTGGCACTTCTGCAGTAGCCTTCATATATTGTGAATGGTTCATCAATATACTCTTTCTTGAGTATATTGGATATTACTTTACTGCTTGTGCACATTTCAAATATGGATCTGCCCAGCGACTGTTCCCTGTTATAGAACTCTGACACGTACAGGCACTGGTCCATGTTATTGACGTACATGACAATGTGGTCGCAGTACCCTCGAATAACAAAGTAGTCATAGCTTCTGAACTTTTCCATCGGATAGTCTGGGTTAATTAAAATTATACTATCCATACGTAGACGGTCCTTCTTCGTCTCCTCTTTTATGACCAGGTACTCGTCACTCAATACCGGAACAATGTACCTACACACAATATTATATATCTGTATTCACAATATTTTAGATAAATAATTTATGTAGTGTCAAACCCTTTTTTAATCGCTGATAAAATCACGTTTAAGAACACTCTTGTTCCACAGGAGTGAACCAAAAAGTGAATATGCTTGATTCCCAGCTTAATGAGGTCCTCGATAACCTCGATAAATGCATCCACAATGTTCGGGTTCGTGCAGATTTTAACAGCCTTGGGGTACGAAAAGGCAGAAAACATTCCCCAGTGGTGTCCCTTCCAGTTGAAAACAAACGGTAGTATATATGGAGGCAACTTCGAAAATGAAACAATGTGAGCCATCTGAGAACACGCCTATAACGGATTAAATTACATGAATACAATAAAACAATATTTTAATATTTTAATGCATTAATATAATAATTCTTACCTCGTAGAGTGTTAGATTATATCCATGGATATATAGTACTACGTGTTCTGGTATCAATTCTGGGTTTGTTGAGGGTCTTATTCTTTTCCAACCACTCGCCACAATCTTGTGTCTGCACATCTGTTTCTTATTCTCCCACTCGTCTTCGTCTCTGATCAGCATTGAAATCCTACTCTTAATTTGTGATTTACACCCACGTCTTTGCTTTGAATTACCATCCTTATCATTATTTTTTATTCTCAATTTATTAAATAGGCTTGTGGTGCTTGGCTTAAAGAGTTTAAGCTCCACTGGGCTCTGGTAATCATCTGGCGGACCATAATCCTTACGTTTTCCCTTAAACATTACCAGCTTGATGTTTATCTCATCAGGGTTCTCTGCTGACGGGTCCGTTTTCTTAATTCTGTATCCATCAATTTTTAGTGAGTTTGTTATCTTGTCCACGTAAATGTTCATATATCCTTGGTTATTCGGTCTGTTGATGTGAAACTGTCTCTTCAACATACCAAAACACCATTGTGGTGTCGAACTCTTAATCCCATCAAAACTTTCTCTCAGTAAGTTAAACAAGTCACATGGTTCCTTCTTGCAATTCCCAACTTCTCGGTACTAAAATATTCGTCAATTGATATTAAAATTAAAAAATTTTGTGATACTATTATGATGTAGAATAAATAAGTATTTTAAACGTACATCAGGGTTGAAGAAATATGTTTTTGGCATTTGCTTGAAGAAATATCCCGATATTGAGCACTCTGTCGACGATACTCCATAGCGTATTTTCGGTCCCTCCAAGTGTGTATCAGTCACAAATGCAACTCTGTTGTTTACAAATATAGAACCCGATCCTATTTCTTGTGAAGTAAATGGTCCTACTGGGTACCCATGCCACCAATAACCTTGAAGACGTTCTCCGTAGATGTGGTCTTCTAGCCATTCTCCGTACCCGTGTGGCAGGTTATTTGAGTCGAACTTTCCATTATATCTCATCTGGTGTCCAAACAGAGGCTCATCTAAAACCAAATTCAGTATTCCAATTTTTATTATATAGGGAATGCATAACTATATTAATCAATACCTTTTTGATTTGTACGGCCTTTGATTCTCTTGTGTAATGACAGAAAGAAACGGTAGAATGACCTGTATATGCAAGTAAAGAACCCGCACGATCCACTCTCCCAAATCGTTGTATAATCGTTATATCTGCTCATTGTAATATTGATTTTATTTGCGTGTTGTGTTCTCTTGATCAGGTGGAAATGCTCCGTACACGACAGAAACCGGCCGTGTAGTGCCAATATAGGGACATAGTGTATGAACAACTTTGTGATTGCGATTACGAAGACTTGCTCTGATGCGAATGAGATTAGTATTGTCCATATGAACACATCGAGGTGTGCGATATTTCTGAAAACGATCAGCACGATCATGGTTATGACCATGAATATATACGAAAGAATCACTGGGAAGCGCAAGGGCAGGCTCACTTGCGCCTTGGCAAGCAGAAATGCTGCAATTACAAATGCCAGAGATGAAATATATGTCACCACTCCTCGTTTTATTTGTATACTAATTGTATAGTGTTCATCATGTCGTCTGAAAACCACGAATGGTGTCAGTGCCAGAACTGCGCAGAAAAAGAAGATTAACATCGCCTTCTTGTATGAAACTGGCTTCCTAATCCCATTGAATCTTCTAGAAAAACGTCTATAATCCATAAACTGTATTGTTTTATAGATCATCAAGTCTTTAAGTTTCAGTGGCGTTGACAAATCAACTTCAGACTCTCCTGCCAAATATTGGCTCTCGTCAATATCGCTTGATGTTGAAGTTGAAATGTTTGACACGAATTCATCTGATAAATTGTACACATCTTCTTTACTCAGCGATTCTTGTCGATTATATTCAGGTTTATTCCCGCACGTTTGGTAATTACCGCTAACATCCAATTCATTCGGTTGTTCTGTTCCAACGCTTAATGTTTTGGATCCCAGTGGGTTTGATAGGAAATTTTTGAATGCGTTGATAGCGTTAAAATCTGTCAGACGTATGGCCTTTGGTAAATTTTCCACTTTGGTGCAAGAATTACTAGAATCTTCACATTGTTCAACTTTTAATGATGTATCAAATGGTTCATCTGTGATATCCAGGCTTTGTATTGATTTATACGATTCAAAGGTTGATGATTGTGACTCGTTTTGAGGGCTATCTTTATTACTAATGGGCAGGGAATCCACAATTGGTAAATTAGAATTTGAACTTGAGGAATTATCAAAACTCATTTTATTTTACAAAAAATGATTCAAAATTTTATTATATAAATTAAGATCATATTTAAAAATATTAAAAATAAACAAACTGGTTTTCGTTTGGTTTACTTAGATCAATTTCATTTAAATATACTTCCAAATGCTTAAATTAATTAAAATTTTTTAGAATCCATATTTTACACATTTAAATTAAACTTTAAATTAAAACTATGCCATTTAAAATTAAAATTACAAAGTTTAAATCTACATTGAGCTATTAAAAATTTAATTTGGGCATCATGATTTCATTAAAACGATTTTAAATTTTAGATTATTTTTTACTCATCCATTTAATAATTTAAAAGTATTTTGACGATAAATTTGACGTTTTAAATATAAAATTATTTTATTTTATCTGCAGATTTATTTTAGAATCATCTGTTAACATTCTATATTGTTAGATATCTAAACACATTATCCATTTACATCTTGAAACAAATATCATATGTTTATTATATTATTTTAAAATGATTAGTTTCGTTTATTTTGAAATGTGTTGATATATTTAAAAATTAAAACTGTAAACAGCACAACAATCGGTGCTGTTATTACGAATTTTTTAACAATTTGGAGTATGAAATGGTCAAAATCCAACTTTCGAATATGCGATGATACCAATAAACTATCTTTATAGTCCAGTATTAATTTTCTTTCTTTCGGGGTGAACATGTTATACAATGTGACTCCCGTTGACTTTGGTGTTACTTCCAGTATATAGAAGCTATCCAGTGTATATATTGTTCTCAAATCTGACACTTTATACATTTTTTCTACAAACTTTTCCAAAATTTCGAATATTTGGTCTATTTTTCCATCAACGTCAGTTAGTTTTGTAACGATTTTTTCGATTAGTTTGTAGAAACTTTGGTCTACAGAGGTTGCAAATAATGGCAAATCTCCCATCCTGTCTCCATTACTATCAACTGGTAGAGGTGTAAATGGTGTTATTTCACTTTCATTTGGTTGGATAAGGCCAATCATATCCTTATTGTATAAATTAAAATACTTGAGCAGATTTACATATTTGATTAATCTTTGTTTGTCCAAAATAAGGTTTTTATACCTTTTAAACAGTTTAAAAAACGATTTAGACTTTGAGAAAAACCTCAATTTATATAGAATGGGACAAGAGTTTAGAAACTTCAACCTATACGCAGTTTTTCTCAACCGTACCAATAAATAATAATCAACAAATAAAAGAAATGATTTCGTATACACATCAACTGAGCCTGAATGATCTCCAATCAGTTTTAGATCGAATACTTCATCGTAAACTGATGTATATGATGTCTTAGCTTCCAAAACTATCTTCGGTGTGTCAAAGATTTTATTCAAATGGCCATATAAGGGTGAGTGTTTACCGTTTACATCTTCATGAATATACTTTCTCAGGTGATCATAAAACTCGTTAAACTTAATTTTATAGTACAGGGGAGCAAATTTGGGTTCTTTAATGTAATTTTTCTTGTATAAATGTGACTGATCAGCCTCTAAGGGCACTTCATTATATATTACAGTGTTAGGGTATAAATTTGTTAGTGAAATGAGCCAAAGATAATATGTCGTATATAAATTTGACCTGTATTGTCCAGTATATTCGACGTTATCATTGAGAAGTTTTTGCCTTAGGCACAGAAATGAGGAATCCTGGGCACTTAGTCTACACTCTGATAAGTAACAATTTAGAACAGATTCTTCCAACTCCGATTCGTTGTTTGAATAGTCAAAGCATTTCAATTGATTTATAGAAATTAAAATTATTAACAACTGGGACAAAAATCTAAATATCATTCAATAATATAAAATCTCAATAAATATTAGAGGTGAGTGACACTGAATAGTTCACACATTGAGTTAAAAATGTTTAAAAATATTATAAAAATAAATATTAAGTGGTTGTTGTGATATTATCAAAGTTTAGTTTCACTTTCCCATTTTCTTTTGGAGCTGATTCATACTTATCCTTGAGATTTTTCAATAACTTTTCTTCAGTTTCAACCATTTCTTTTTGTGTTAAAATTCCTCCCATTGCTGGTTTTGTTACATATCTAAAGTGGTTGTACATTTCAATCGCCTTCTTGAGCTCATATGCCCTTGAAGCTTCTTCTTCGCTTTCATAACTGCTAATGTTTTCTTTTATCCATTTCTTCTTCTCAACAAACCACTTTAACATGAACATTTCCATTCTTTTATTATGCTTATGAATGTTATAATCAAAATCTTCGTCTTGACCCTCAATAGTCCTGGTTATATCAGTCTGAAAGATAAATGTTGCAACATACATAATATAAATTAGTGTTTTTAAACCTAAATAATTTTAATTTAAATAGTGTTTGGTCAAAATTTTTGTCCAGAACATACCACTTTTTTGGCCGAATTTTCAGTTGTTGGTGTTCCTATGTTAATAGTAATTTCTCTCGACTTCTGATCATCTGTCAACTCCTTCTCATAATCGATTTTGTACTCTGGTATTTTGTTAATTTGTTCAATTTCGTCTGAAATTTTAACTTCGTTACCCTTTCCAAAGTAAAAGTAGTTCATTTCATTCAATAATGAAAGGTGATTGTCACTCAGTTTTATGTTAATTTTACTATTGTCGGGCACGTTATCTCCATTTGTTGTTTCCATTGGTGTTGTTGAAAAAAACTTGTTCTTACTTAGTTTCAGAATGGGTTTTGAGGGTCCTTTCCAGCTTTTGACTTGGTTGATGAAGTCTGGTACGTCTGGGTATACAAGTCTTCTTCCGAAACAAACGGCATCTATACCTGCCAGTGCTAACATATGAACCTGCTCCATTGTCATTATGCCACCAGCTGCAATTGTTGTGGCGTATTCAGGTAACACTTCCTTGATTTCCAATGCTCTTGTTGGGTATAGAATATTTTTTATTCTATCCCACTGGTTTATCTATACATGGATATATACTGTCCAGAATAACTTTGTATATTGTGTATATATACTTAAATAATATGATTGAATAGGAACCATGAAGTTAGTGAAGCCTATTTCTGCAGATCTAAGTGCATCAGCAGTGGTATGAACTTCAACTATTGCCTCAATTCCCATGGTAATGCACGAGGTTAATAGGTCTTTCAAGGCATTGCCCAGTATTGCTGCATTCAAAATGACTCCGTCAGCTCTCATTTCCACAGCTTGTGCTATCTACAAATTCACTCAGTTTAACATTTAATTATATATAAGAAACAAACTTGTATTGGATGTAAAATTATATCTTTCATGACTATTGCTGGTCTTTGTGTTCTGCCTAGCTTTCTCAAGTTTAAAAAAACTTTATTCAAGTCGTTGATGTGGCCACCGTAGTTTTTCTGGTCAACGTTCACAAATATTACGTCAAAACCTAAACATTGATTATTCATTCGAATAATTAAGTATTTTCATACCTACTGAGGCCATATTCAGGGCCACTTCACCCGCGTCCGTATAGGAAAGTACGTTATTATCACACCTTGGGTTATGTGTCGGTGTTCTTCTCTTCATGTCAGCTATTACGCATAGCTTGTGGTGTGTATTGTTACTGTTTCTACTAAGCATATCGGAAAGCTTCAAGTTCGAAGTACATTGCAAATAATTTAACCTCAACTACAAAACAATTAACATACCAATTACTGGAATTTATTATGTTTTATGTTTATATAATTACCTGAAGTTTATCATTTTGGTCTTTATGTTGTTCTATTAGTTGATCTACTTCTGAATACTTGTCCGTAATCATTTTATAAAACCTTTCCTCGGGATAGTAAGGGTTTCGGTTATCCCGAGAGTAAATCTTAAACTCGCTAATTTCATTTTTTCCGCCACCAGTTGCTGTTAAATAGTTATTTGTGTTATTAAAAGCTGTTTTATTATTTGTGTTGCGATTTATTATGTTAGGTGTAAAGTGATTTGTGACAAATGGAAATATATTAGATTTAAAAAAACAAACTGATGCGATGGGATATATTAAAATAATTAAAGCAATGAAAACATTTTTGTAGTAAACTAAAATAAAAGTTGAAATGAAATTGATAAATAATATCATATATTATTTGAAGAATCAGTAATGTGTAAGTATAGTACAATGGAATGCCTAAAATACAAGAATTTTAACCAAATGTTATCAATCCATATAATTTAGTATTAATATATAAAACACAAAAAGTTATTGTTACATAATAAATAAATTAATAATTGAGGAAAATTAGTAATTCCCCATCCGTTAATAAATTATCAGATTTTTTAAATATTAACTATTAGTTTTTAATTGGTTGTTACTAAGATATTATTATTTTAATTAGTTAAAATGAATTTTAGGGTATTTTAATGGAATCTTCTACTTTTAAAATCATTATTTTAAATGAATTGTAAATTATTTTAATAAAATTACCTAAATTAATGGATTCTGTCCAGAAAAATTCAGGGGATTTGGACCCTTATAACGGTTCATACGACTTACATAGAGAATTATTTGGCCATGAAAGGGGTGTTAGATGTGGTTGTAACATTGGGGAGAACCACCTATCATTGCTCAATTCAGCAGATTCTTCCGATAACCACGTCTTTAATCACGAGTATTTGGTTACAGGAGGAGCAGAAGGTGACGTGGTCGTTTGGAAATTAACAAATTTGGGATATTGTAACATAGTTTCGAGGTTCATGGCCCACGTAAACACGGTTATGTGTATAGTACCTTCACAACTTCTTAACGATTTCTTGGATATGTCATCACTGGAGTCTAACCCTAACGAAGAATTAACACTTTATGAGCACCAACTGTGTGTGTACACGTGCGGTAGGGATAAACTAATACATAGGGTTAATCTAGCAGGGAAGAAGCTGTTAACTCTAGAGGTTAGAATTACGTATTAAACATACTGAATGATATATAAATTATAAAAGCTTAGCTTTAACAAATCTGATGCAGGGGCATGATGATGTGGTGTGTAGTTTACACGAGATGCCAGATTCAAGTAAACTTGTAAGCGGAAGTTGGGACGGAACAGCAATTGTCTGGGACGTATTGTCAGGAACTCAACAATATCGCATTCAGTCGACCCAATATAAATATTCAGGTACCAACAATACAGTAATTTACATACAATGCTACTCATGTATACAACAATTCGTGACTAAATAGAAAATAATGCACTGTTTTTAGTTTATGTGAATAGTCTGGTTACTGGGGAAGTAGTATCTGCCATGCAGAATGGAGACCTGTGCTTTTGGAACGGACGAAACTTGGTTAAATCAAAGAGTATTATCAATCAATTATATTAATGTTTAGAGTTGCACGATGATGCAATTAGAGCGGTCAGTATCAAAGACAACTACCTAACGTGTTCTAACGATTGCACCATTAAGTGCTTTAACGATTCGCTGTGTTTGCTCTTTAGCATGGAGCTCCACGAAGGATTTGTCTACGGTAATAGGCTATTCATTAAAATTCTGTACACGTTCTATAAATTTGAGTAGATGTAAGACACTCCAAAGAGTTCGATGTGGCGTTCAGCGCCTCGGAGGATAAAACAGTGAGAGTTTGGAGCACTAAAAATGGCCAACTGTTGCAAACAATAGCACTGGAGTCGTCAGTATGGCAGGTACAACCCTAAAATTATAAGCATAGTGATGATAATATCTTGAATAATAATATTAGGTGGTTGAGACGACATATAATGGAATAGCAACAATTGAACTTAGTGGGAAAGTAACTCTGTGGAAATTAAAACCAGGAAAAACACCTATACAACCTAACAACAAACTGGTATTATCTAAAACCACAAAATGTTTAGGAGTGTGTAGTAAAGCCTAAGGTTACCAGAACTAGTGGAGTAAAGATACTTGATATGACACTGTTCAAGAAGTTCAACAGCGAGAAGGCTAAGGAATTAATACTCAAGTACTCTGAAGAAAACAAGGTAAATAAACATAAATATAATGTGTTTTAGACGTTGCTGGACACTGAACTGCTGTACGTTAAACAGTTCTTTCAAAACGACACATCAAACCTGAGAGATTCGTTAGTTTTACACTATTACTTAATATAAACACAACTAATATGTGGTTTATAACTAATTTTAAATTAAAAATAATGTTAAATGTGTAGATATGATATTTCGTGGGTTGTGAAGATGTTGGACTGGCCCGTGGCTGAGAGGTTGCCTGTCTTTGACCTGATCAAGGCCTCAAGCATTTATTTATTTACAGAGCAGTTGTTTAAAACAAGAAACCAAGGGTATGGTTTACCATAGAACAATATTTTAATAGGTCTAAAGTTATCTTCTCAGCAAATGAAGCCCTTAAAAACTCCGATAATCCGCAATTGTTCTCAGTGTGCCTACAAATGTTCGCCAATCTCTTACACCCTTCAATCTCAAGATCAGTCATGTTCAGGCATTTCGAATCGGTAATACTCTATTATTTGATTATCAATGGTGAATGTGTTAATAAATATTGTAGATAATGGAATCTGTGTCTGTAATTTGTGGAATTAGTAATAAGTTAATCCAACAGCCATTGTCAGTATTGTGCCAGAACTTTGCAATTGCATGCGTTCACAACAATGAGACAAATGTTATAAATCACATTGTTTTATTAATTAGCAAGTCACTCGCAATATGTAATGAGGATTTAAAGACCGATTCTCCATTTTCTGCGCCAGTTTCATTGAGGCATTTTATGACGCTTGAACTCCTCATTCACAATTTCCCACAAACTACTGAATATTGCCACGGCCACCAGCTGAAGACGGTTTTGGAGTCATTATCCAAGCTTTTAATTGACAAAAAACTCGTTGATTCAAACTCCTTAGGCACAATTAATTACCTACTGAATAATCTGAGCTGAATTTCAATGACATGCACTTTATGTATACCCGTGTATATATACATCACAAATAAGTTATGGTTGACGTGTATATGAATAAATATACAGAGAATATTAAATGGGCAGTTGAAAGTCTAGAGTATCAGACTGGTGTTTTGACCTAAAAAATAATTATTAGATTAAAGAATTACGAGTAATCCAGAGAATTAATGGAAAGGGTAAATATTATAGAATTATCAGGGTCGTCTGTCAGAGGAAATTTGATGGTAATTTCGAAGGTACCAACGGTACTAAAGGACAAGTATTCGAAAGAATCAAAGAGATCAATGACTGAGCCGGTATCCTTACACCTTATTTCTTTTATCTGGGATGGAATTACATCAATGGTATATTTATTGGAGAATTCATCGAGAATTTGGTATATTGATATTGGTGAACATAGTCTTGTGGTATCAGAAGCAAAAGTTCTAACATCAAAATTAACATCAAACTTTCTAAAACGACTGCTGAATAATATATATTCAGGCTTAACATCCTTTGATGAAAATTCGGCCGTTATTACATCTCCTACACATAGGATGTTATTAATTCATGAAAATATATTCCGGTCATATAAAATAATTAATAAAAATAATGTAAAATTAGGGAAAATAAAGGTAAAACATGGACTAACGTTTAGTTGAGTGTGTAGTATGATCTGGATCCTTAGTGCAGTAAAGATCAATGTTATACCAGTTCGCGTAAGCTGCGATGCCATTTGGAAAAAGATGATAATTAGCAAAACCTCTGGAAGTAGTTACGATTTCCCCTGATTTGCCCAAACCTTCGGAATCCTTGAGTAAAACTACGCTTATCTTCTTACTATCCACTCGAGGATACCAGGTCCTACGGGAGATAGTTCCTCGTGTACATAATATCTTATTTCTTTTAATTAATAGTAAATAATTAAAATTATTGGCAATGTTTATATTATTTATCATCAAAATATAATTGACAGTAAAAAATAACTATCATTAAAAACTATTAATAAGTAAGAAATTATTTAAGAAATCAACAAATAAAGTTATAATTAAAACTAGTCAAAAATCAAAATAATCCAAAATTATACCAATAAACACTACAACATCATTATCGAATCTCAGCACACACAATTTTAATTAATATCTTAAAAATCAATGATAAAAAATTAAATGGTTTCAATAAGAATAAAAAGAACAGTTTGTATACTAATTCCGCTTTTTCACATTCTTTTCCTCAATTTCACACTACACATCTACTCTTTATCAACTTCACAAAACCAAAAATCCACGGTAAGAAGTAAATAATTGAAGATTTAATATTTTAATTAGGAAAAGGTAAATTTATCTTCATCTAACGCTTACTATTATAACCAACCTTATGGCCAGGGCTATAACTACTACAATTCTGCCAATTATTCTAACATTCTACCTGACAATTTGGTATATACAATTTTTCATCTATATATATTATATTATCTTTATATACTTAATGTTATATTTTATCTGAATTAGACAATTGAGGTTCTTCCCAACGACGACGACGACGATGGTACTTTTATACTTAATAAAATTCTTCAGACGGTTATCTTAAGTTCGGTTTACTTCGAGATGCTTATGGATACTCCGATTCTATAAACGTATTCTTAACTATCATTATTTATACTAATTTCATTTTTCAGACCTATTGATTGGGCTCAATTTCCTATATGTTATATAAATTATCGATTATACACCTGTAATATATTTCAATGGCTCTAAATTCGATTGTGTATAATTGCAACTACACCTCTAACGTTAACACTAAAAAGAAGAAGTGGTACTCTGGACTTTTGAAGGCTGTCTGTAACCATGGTTCAATTAGCCTTTCTCTATACGAGTTAAATGAATACTCTAACAACTTTGGAAGACTCGTTGATACTCTCGATATTTTCAAGTCTGATTTGGACTCCCTTTCAGGGTATTTTACTCACATTTTTCACTACTAATTAATTTTCAGTCGTGAGTTCATTACGCCTCGAAACATCATTGATGTCATTGACGTTTTTCAAAAGGAAGAATTTATGTTTACCAATTTTATTCCTGCTAAACCAATTATTAGAACCGGGCTTCAAAAGTTTTCAGCTCCCAGGCCATTTACAAACACTACAAAATCTGATACTAATAATCACACCGACAACTGCAATAGTAAAATTGACAATAGCTTCACACATATTAATTATAACAAGTCAATACCAAACAAGCAAGTGAATGTTCCATGTGATATTGAGACTGATGTCAATCAGACTATGCTAGTTAAGAAAAATATTGAACTATCTAAGTTCGACTATAAATCACCTAATACCTCTAAAAGCTTGGTAGTAGAGGACATTTTAAAGAACGTAGACTTTAATCTAAAACAAATATAATCATACCATATATTATATATGTTGTTATCACTTTGAGTCACAATCATCGGGATCATAAGAATGGCCATTTTCTTTATCAGCAGTTAATTTACAAATATTATTCTTTACCATTTTAATGATTTAATATTATTTTAAATTAAATGTAATGTTCTGATAATTTATTGTTGGTAGATCTAATAATAACAATGATATATTATTATATATATTCAGTTATTTAATTTGTATATAAACTCAAAATTATCTAGTTATATGAACTATATTAAAATGGATATAATGGAATGACATTAAATGTATATGAAGGTTAATCCTATTATTTTACATTTTAAAGTGTGTCAGTATTGTTGTCTGAAAATTTGTTTACAGCATTGATAAGTTACCACAGTTAGCTATTGTACATTTACCCTTAATTCCATGAGTTTTAGAGAACTCTGCTGGTTTAATTTAACCAATTTTATTTTGTTTTAAATATATAACATATTATACATCTGGTGAAATAAGAAAAGATTTAAACTCTAATCAACCATCTTTTGAAATGTTAGTTTAGTCTATGGGTTATGTAATATTAAAACACCTTAAAATTTTAAATAATAGAATAAATAGAGATCGCGTGTGAAAAATATAACTTATCTTCTTCTGTTATACAGACTTATTACTTCTTCCCATATTCTAGTAATCCTGTCATTACCCCTTATACATGATTGTCGATATTCCATATTGTTATGATTCTGTACTATCTCAATCGTTCTCCTTGTTGGTGTTTCTCCATTTTCGAGTTCAGAATAATTAAATTCATAATCATTCTTGAGGGTGCAAATTTTGATAATTTTAGTAAAAATGTCCACCTCAAATTCAACTAGTTTTTCATCATCATTTTTTAATACCATAATTTTTTCAAAAATTTTAATAACATTTGTATTACTGTTTGGAATGAATGGATACCTGAATTTAGAGTATTCTAGATGTTCAATGTCATAGTCCAACAAGGATGTTTCATAATCTTCAGCCATTCTGCGAAAATCATCAATTTGTTCCCGGGGTAAATTATAGAATAACGGACGAATACATTCGTTTGAGGTTTTGTCTGTCATCATCGTAGGAATACCCGAAAGTATATATTCAGTCGGTTCAGCTAAACCAAGTTTACTTGGTGGTGAACCTCCAACGCGATTCCTAGGAGCCCCTTCATTGTTAGCTGATCTCAAATATTCTTCAGCAATGTTTCTGTCAGGAAATGAGTAGAATTTAAAGAAAGAGGGATAGTTGATGCTTTTTTGAAGCCATGAATTCCATTCTTTTGTCAATGAAACACATTTGTACAAATAGTAAAGTAAAAACCCGTCATCATTAACTTCAAGCCTAATTGGATAGTCACCACCCTCATGACGATGAACTTCTTCATAAGACCACTTAATCATTTCGAGTTTTGATCCAGGGAAAAGGTCAGCATTGAATCGACCATTTTTAACGAAACTAGTATGAAGATCCAGGGGCACATCAACATAGTTTCCATCTTGGTCACGCGTTATGAGCTCCAGATCACGATTTACATGATTAATAATAGACTCTTCTTCATCGTAATCAGACGAAATATCGCTGCTGTCGATAACTCCGTCGTCGGTTGATGTTCTATTTAATACAAAACCATTTTCGTATTCGATAACCATTTTGACTTCAATTATAATTCAAGTTAACCTTAGGGGAAAATAAGAGTATAATTAGTTATAATTATAGTATGATTCTAGGGGTTTTGGGCTGGTCTGTATAAAATCACTATTGCGATTGAGTTGGTTATTTGGTGTTTTTAGTTATTGTATTACAATAGAGATCGTTTTTTAAAAAATATACTTAAGTTATTTCTAATATTATATTTTTTGAAAAAAATATCCAGAGTTGAAAGTAGATGCTGTACAATTTATAAGAATGTTTTAATAAATCCTTTTGAGATCAACTTTAAAATAAGCTGAAATTATAAAGCGGTTTTAAAATTTTGAGGTAAAATTTGATAAAGCTACAAAGATAGAATTATCAAATGAAAATGTTTGAGATAAAAAATAAGAAAAGTTTTGTTTGTTAGAAAATAGAGCGGTTTTAAAATTTTGATGTAAAATTTGATAAAGCTACAAAGATAGAATTATCAAATGAAAATGTTTGAGATAAAAAATAAAAAAAAAGTTTTGTTTGTTAGAAAATAGAGCGGTTTTAAAATAAGAGTTTGTGGTCTAAATTTTATTTTGTGATAAAATATTAGACCGCGTTAGCTGATATAGAATCTGCAGACAAGTGCTGGGACTTATACTTCAATTTGGAAAAAATAATTAAATCAAGAGAAAATTAAATTTAATTATTAAAATATTATTAAATCTGATTAATTTATTAGGATAGTTCTTTTTTGGATCTAATATATGGCGTGTATTTTATTGATATATAAACAGATCCTATAGGTTGGCATCCTTCCACTAAATATTTTAATTTATTGATTATAATAATCTTAGATTAAAATGTTTGGTTTAAATTTGATTTGATTTTTAGTGTTTTAGGGACGTTTCTTATAATTCAGCTACCCCATCCTAATCATCAATATATAATATTTATCATATATTTATTACTAAAATTAATTGATTATGAACAATAAAAATCTATCTCACCTTTTGATTAGTTTTTAAATCAAATGTGTAAACTGGATTTTTTTATTGAGTCATTCATATCCAACACGCTCCAGATTCATTAAATATATTCAGTAATTACCAAGTAGATATTTTTATATTAATAATTTATAAAACAAATTATTTAATCCCTTATATAAAATGATTATATATATTTAGATTTGAACAACATTAACACACAGGAATATATGGCCCAACGAGAGATGAATTCCAAATACCTTTTGTACATACCATCCTAATTCTAAATGTTTTACAGAATGCCGTAATTGTTTCGTGATAAGCAGAGTAACCGAATGAATGTGGATACGGTTGGGACTGTTCATGCTTCCAAAGGGTTTCACCTTTAAACTTAAGCTCAACACATTCGACTTTTTTCTTCAAATCATAAGTAAACCTTCCGAAATGGGTACAATTTGAATCATAGTCTTTATCATTCAATTCTAATTTGTTACCATTCTTATCCAGTTTATATAGTTTAAAATATTTGGGAATATAGTATATCATGGGTTCCCATATCATTGATACAAGTCCTCTCAATAAAACAATAAAGTATGAATCATATCTTAAGCTTATTGAAAATAATTGATTATCATAAACAATTGAAATTGGATAAGGGTCACCATCCTTGTGCTTCCACACAAACTCACGATCATCATGCCATATCTCTGTACACTTAACACCTTCCTTTAATTTATATAGTCGTTTGTCCTTTTCAGGCCTTGAGACTTTGTACTCTTTGTCAGTTATCATTACCCTATTACCAAACTCATCAGTCTTGAACATTTTGATATATAGTACCTTAATCTTTACCTTCTCAATTTTCCCATCATTGAAGCAAACATTCATATCATTGTTGTAGTCGGTGAAGTATATTTTGATAGGAAGTCCATTATTCTTATTATTGTTGTAATTCCAATACTCCTTGCCATCATAAACCACTCTGTGTAATTCAGTCTTAAACTTTATTACATAAAATAAGTCGTCATAGCAGACTTCCATATCATCAGACTTGATCTCAATATCGTCATTGCCGTAGAACTTAAACTTAGTTATATCTGGCTTCATAGAACTTAAATAATCTGGATTAGATCTTTGCTTATACTCGAGATCACGATTTTCAGGTAATTCATAAAATGACCTACGAACAGTTATTTGATATGAAGGATACTTTTCCTCAAATGGAATTCCACAATTTTCAGAACTTTCGTCTACGCCTCCAAATGCAAACCCTTTTCTTATTTTAAAATCCCTATATGACCATCCACAATAAGATACGAACTTATCAGTAGACATAATCATATTGGAATCAAGAAAGACAAGTTTAGCATTAACGTCAATTTTGGGATAATAAAAATTAGAACAATATGAACACATATACTTTCGTCTATCGTGTTTTAATTTCTTTTTTTTAATCAATTTTTGATCCTTATAATCTTCGAGTTTACGTTTAAGAGTGGACCGTGAAGTGTTGTAAAAACTATCGTTTTTAGTAAGGGCACAATGTTTTATTTCAGGTACTTCTTTCTTTACATTTTGATATGTTAGTATAGATTCATCCATTAGGTGAATTGAGAAAGTGTCATCTAATAAATTAAATGATAATGAATATGGATATCCATTTAATGGCCTATCACAGTGGTTATAAATCAAATTTCCTTCATAAAAAACCACTTCACAAAAATGAAGAAATATGAATTTTAAGTTAAAGTTTTGAAGGTCAAAATAATAGTAATCAAATGCAAGTAAATTTCCATTATTTATACAAATTTTTAATTTCCTCAAATTGAGGTTTGTCTTTATATTAATCCAGGAACCATTATCTGATTTTCGCAAAAGTATTAGATTTCCTACATATGGGAAAATTACTATATACTTCTCATCACCATCGTAAAACAGTGTTAGAAATGTGAAGTCGTTCTTGGATGAGGATTCCCATACAAAACTGTTTCCCTGTACTATTTTTTTAATATAATTGCCAGGACATACAGAATATTCTTTATAATCATTCCTCTTAAGATACGTATATTTATTATTCTTTTCTTCATTATTGAGGTCCAGTACAATTAAGTCAGAATCATCGGGATCATAAGAATGGCCATTTTCTTTATCAGCAGTTAATTTACAAATATTATTCTTTACCATTTTAATGATTTAATATTATTTTAAATTAAATGTAATGTTCTGATAATTTATTGTTGGTAGATCTAATAATAACAATGATATATTATTATATATATTCAGTTATTTAATTTGTATATAAACTCAAAATTATCTAGTTATATGAACTATATTAAAATGGATATACTGGAATGACATTAAATGTATATGAAGGTTAATCCTATTATTTTACATTTTAAAGTGTGTCAGTATTGTTGTCTGAAAATTTGTTTACAGCATTGATAAGTTACCACAGTTAGCTATTGTACATTTACCCTTGATTCCATGAGTTTTAGAGAACTCTGCTGGTTTAATTTAACCAATTTTATTTTGTTTTAAATATATAACATATTATACATCTGGTGAAATAAGAAAAGATTTAAACTCTAATCAACCATCTTTTGAAATGTTAGTTTAGTCTATGGGTTATGTAATATTAAAACACCTTAAAATTTTAAATAATAGAATAAATAGAGATCGCGTGTGAAAAATATAACTTATCTTCTTCTGTTATACAGACTTATTACTTCTTCCCATATTCTAGTAATCCTGTCATTACCCCTTATACATGATTGTCGATATTCCATATTGTTATGATTCTGTACTATCTCAATCGTTCTCCTTGTTGGTGTTTCTCCATTTTCGAGTTCAGAATAATTAAATTCATAATCATTCTTGAGGGTGCAAATTTTGATAATTTTAGTAAAAATGTCCACCTCAAATTCAACTAGTTTTTCATCATCATTTTTTAATACCATAATTTTTTCAAAAATTTTAATAACATTTGTATTACTGTTTGGAATGAATGGATACCTGAATTTAGAGTATTCTAGATGTTCAATGTCATAGTCCAACAAGGATGTTTCATAATCTTCAGCCATTCTGCGAAAATCATCAATTTGTTCCCGGGGTAAATTATAGAATAACGGACGAATACATTCGTTTGAGGTTTTGTCTGTCATCATCGTAGGAATACCCGAAAGTATATATTCAGTCGGTTCAGCTAAACCAAGTTTACTTGGTGGTGAACCTCCAACGCGATTCCTAGGAGCCCCTTCATTGTTAGCTGATCTCAAATATTCTTCAGCAATGTTTCTGTCAGGAAATGAGTAGAATTTAAAGAAAGAGGGATAGTTGATGCTTTTTTGAAGCCATGAATTCCATTCTTTTGTCAATGAAACACATTTGTACAAATAGTAAAGTAAAAACCCGTCATCATTAACTTCAAGCCTAATTGGATAGTCACCACCCTCATGACGATGAACTTCTTCATAAGACCACTTAATCATTTCGAGTTTTGATCCAGGGAAAAGGTCAGCATTGAATCGACCATTTTTAACGAAACTAGTATGAAGATCCAGGGGCACATCAACATAGTTTCCATCTTGGTCACGCGTTATGAGCTCCAGATGACGATTTACATGATTAATAATAGACTCTTCTTCATCGTAATCAGACGAAATATCGCTGCTGTCGATAACTCCGTCGTCGGTTGATGTTCTATTTAATACAAAACCATTTTCGTATTCGATAACCATTTTGACTTCAATTATAATTCAAGTTAACCTTAGGGGAAAATAAGAGTATAATTAGTTATAATTATAGTATGATTCTAGGGGTTTTGAGCTGGTCTGTATAAAATCACTATTGCGATTGAGTTGGTTATTTGGTGTTTTTAGTTATTGTATTACAATAGAGATCGTTTTTTAAAAAATATACTTAAGTTATTTCTAATATTATATTTTTTGAAAAAAATATCCAGAGTTGAAAGTAGATGCTGTACAATTTATAAGAATGTTTTAATAAATCCTTTTGAGATCAACTTTAAAATAAGCTGAAATTATAAAGCGGTTTTAAAATTTTGAGTTAAAATTTGATAAAGCTACAAAGATAGAATTATCAAATGAAAATGTTTGAGATAAAAAAAAGTTTTGTTTGTTAGAAAATAGAGCGGTTTTAAAATAAGAGTTTGTAGTCTAAATTTTATTTTGTGATAAAATATTAGACCGCGTTAGCTGATATAGAATCTGCAGAAAAGTGATGGTACTTATAGTTTAATTTGGAAAAAATAATTAAATCAAGAGAAAATTAAATATAATTATTAAAATATTATTAAATCTGATAAGTATATTAGGATAGTTCATATTTTGGATCTAATATATGGCGTGTATTTTATTGATATATAAATAGATCCTATAGGTTGCAAACCTTTCACTAAATATTTTAATTTATTGTTTAAAATCATTTTAAATTAATTAGTTAGGTTTAAATTTGATTAAATTTGATTTGATTTTTAGTGTTTTAGGGACGTTTCTTATAATTCAGCTACCCCATCCTAATCATTATTATATAATATTTATCATATATTTATTACTAAAATTAATTGATTATGAACAATAAAAATCTATCTCACCTTTTGATTAATTTTTAAATCAAATGTGTAAACTGGATTTTTTTATTGAGTCATTCATATCCAACACGCTCCAGATTCATTAAATATATTCAGTAATTACCAAGTAGATATTTTTATATTAATAATTTATAAAACAAATTATTTAATCCCTTATATAAAATGATTATATATATTTAGATTTGAACAACATTAACACACAGGAATATATGGCCCAACGAGATAAGAATTCCAAATACCTTTTGTACATACCATCCTAATGTTAAAACCTTCACAGAATGCCGTAATTGTTTCGTGATAAGCAGAGTAACCGAATGAATGTGGATATGGTTGGGACTGTTCATGTTTCCAAAGGGTTTCACCTTTAAACTTAAGCTCAACACATTCGACTTTTTTCTTCAAATCATAAGTAAATCTTCCGAAATGGGTACAATTTGAATCATAGTCTTTATCATTCAATTCTAATTTGTTACCATTCTTATCCAGTTTATATAGTTTAAAATATTTCGGAATATAGTATATCTTGGGATTCCATATCATGCTACAAAGTCCTCTCAATAAAACAATAAAGTATGAATCATATCTTAAGCTTATTGAAAATAAATGATTATCATAAACAATTGAAATTGGATAAGGGTCACCTTCCTTGTGCTTCCACACAAACTCACGATCATCATGCCATATCTCTGTACACTTAACACCTTCCTTTAATTTATATAGTCGTTTGTCCTTTTCAGGCCTTGAGACTTTGTACTCTTTGTCAGTTATCATTACCCTATTACCAAACTCATCAGTCTTGAACATTTTGATATATAGTACCTTAATCTTTACCTTCTCAATTTTCCCATCATTGAAGCACACATTCATATCATTGTTGTAGTCGGTGAAGTATATTTTGATAGGAAATCCATTATTCTTATTATTGTTGTAATTCCAATACTCCTTGCCATCATAAACCACTCTGTGTAATTCAGTCTTAAACTTTATTACATAAAATAAGTCGTCATAGCAGACTTCCATATCATCAGACTTGATCTCAATATCGTCATTGCCGTAGAACTTAAACTTAGTTATATCTGGCTTCATAGAACCTAAATAATCTGGATTAGATCTTGGCTTATACTCGAGATCACGATTTTCAGGCAATTCATAAAATGATCTAGTAACAGTTATTTGATATGAAGGATACTCTTCATCAAATGGAATTCCACAATCTTCTGAACTTTCGTCTACACCTCCAAATGCAAACCCTTTTCTGATTAAATAATCCCTATATGATCCTGAACAATATGCGACGAACTTATCAGTAGACATAATCATATTGGAATCAAGAAAGACAATTTCAGCATTAACGTCAATTTTGGGATCATAAAAATTAGCACTATATGAACACATATATTTTCGTCTATCGTGTTTTAATTTCTTTTTTTTAATCAATTTTTGATCCTTAGAATATTCGAGTTTACGTTTAACAGTGGACTGTGAAGTGTTGTAACAATTTTCGTTTTTAGTAAGGGCACAATGTTTTATTTCGGGTAATTCTTTCATTACATTTTGATATGTTAGTATAGATTCATCCATTAGGTGAATTGAGAAAGTGTCATCTAATAAATTAAAGGACAATGAATATGGATATCCATTTAATGGCCTATCACAGTGGTTATAAATCAAATTTCCTTCATAAAAAACCACTTCACAAAAATGAAGAAATATGAATTTTAAGTTAAAGTTTTGAAGATCAAAATAATAGTAACCAAATGAAAGTAAATTTCCATTATTTATACAAATTTTTAATTTCCTCAAATTGAGGTTGGTCTTTAAATTAATCCAGGAACCATTATCTGATTTTCGCAAAAGTATTAGATTTCCTACATATGGGAAAATTACTATATACTTCTCATCACCGTCGTAAAACAGTGTTAGAAATGTGAAGTCGTTCTTGGATGAGGATTCCCATACAAAACTGTTTCCCTGTACTATTTTTTTAATATAATTGCCAGTACATACAGAATATTCTTTATAGTCATTCCTCTTAAGATACGTATATTTATCATTCTTTTCTTCATTATTAAGGTCCAGTACAATCAAGTCACAATCATCGGGGTCATAAGAATCGCCATTTTTTTTATCAGCAGTTAATTTACAAATATTATTCTTTACCATTTAAATGATTTAATATTATGTTAAATGAAATCATAGATTTGATAATTTATTGTTGGTAGATCTAATAATAACGATGATATATTATTATATATATTCAATTATTTAATTTGTATATAAACGCAAAATTATCTAGTGATATGAACTATATTAAAATGAATATACTGGAATGACATTGATCTTGTTTGTGATTGAGTCGTATGAAATTACATTTTTAAATGTGTCACTATTGCTCTCTGAAAATTTGTTTATAGTATTGATAAGTTACCACAGTTAGCTATTGTACATTTACCCTTAATTCCATGAGTTTTAACAAATGCGGGTGAACTTGAATCGCCCAAACATATCTATACCCAAATGTATACAAAGTAAAGATCTATGGTTGTTAAGGTATTGTGAAAATTACCAGATCTGGCAAAGAGTGTAATAGTAAACTAGAATCATGATTTAATACAGTTGATAGCCCAGGTTTATTAGGTAATAGATGACTTTGTCCAACTATTGTCTCGACCAACTAAATAATACAAATGGATGTAAATGAATTACCATATCTGAGAGATCTTGACAGCTGTTTGAATAGTTGGAAGTTGTAATGATTGAGTCCAGAATAAGGTGACTCATGATATCATGTCTGAAAAAGATCATCTTTCTGCCCCAATGTCTTATTCTACAAGGGTTAGTGGCCATTATAACTCGACCTTTAGACTCTGGTCTAGAACTTTCCAACCTCTCTACAAACGTAAATATTTAACAGATCTAAAGGTTTTTGTCTTATATAACACAATATATCCTTTTGTTTTGTATATAAATGAAACCTTTGAAACGGTTAGTGGCGAAACTCAGCAGAGGGTTCCTTGGAACTCGTTCTGTAGAAATTGGTTAAATCCAATAACTTACGTCGGCATAAAGTAGCATCCTTAGGTCCAGGAACAAAAACCAGGTAACAGCCTGTGCAATATAAGCTATATCATTTGAATTATAATAAATTAACTGGGTAAAGATGTACTCGCCAGGATCATGATAAACTTGGGTTTAGTGAGTACTTTGAAAAGTGCTTCGAACCCTGCAGAGTATGATTCAAATGAGTTTGTAGTGGATTTGAGTTCAAATGTGTCTGTCCAGTTGCGATAATAATCGAAGTTATATTCGGATGAGTTAAAATTGCCCATAAATATGAACCCAACTGGTAGCTGATGTTTAGAATAATTATCCATCAAAGCTATATTAAAATTAGGCTAATGCATAAAATTAATTTAGAAAATAATTTAGAAAAATAATTTAGAAAATTAGTAAAATAATCAAAAATACAATTGAAAAGGAGTTCAATTTGATTAATATTATCAGTCTTGTCAAGGTGTAGGTCGGTAATCACAAACCAATTAAAGTACATATTCTTTATGGATAGCATATTCGGCAATTCACGAAAAGTAACCTACAAATTATAGTATTTACGTAGTGTTTCAACTGTAAATAGGATTAAAAAATACCAGATCCATTGGATTGTGATGTCCACCAAACAAGTTTAGGTGAGAAACGTCATCTTTAGGTGTGAGTGGAGGATGTGTCAAGCCCCTTACTTCAAATACGTTCTGATTAAAATTTATAATATACTGCCAATACCTCCAATGATATCATTACTCCATATACTATCACCACTTGCCCATAACAGTATATTCCCGTACTTATCTTGCACTGAAATTACATTGTTTTGCAGCAATAAGACCATAATAATATATAAAATGGAGAGAATAACTATATAAAAGTTGTATATCGTACTTCAGGTGCGATTTTTATTTTTAACTCAACTAGTGAACCTTGAATACAAAGATCACCATATTTAGATTTCGACAAGTTTCCAATCAACAATTGAACGCCTAAACGTAAATGTAATTATCCCGACTTATATTGCATAATGTATTCACTAAGAATTAACCTTCAGAACTGAAAGATACTGAATCGACCGTAACTGCCATAAGATAAGAGTGTGATTCAATTCCAATCCATTCATTAAAATTATATCCACGACACCTCTGGAACGTTATTATGATTTCAATAAAACATTATATATAGATACAAACTTCCAGTAGCAGCTGATAACGTATTGAGCATATTTGATCTATGGGATCTCCATGGGTTTCCTTTTCATAATCTTCTCTACTGAATGAAGAAAGAAATTTCTGTGGACAAAATTATATTGTGTGATTAGTGCATATAAAATACCTGCTTCTTTGTCGAGTAATACACTTTTGGAACATCCTTAAACGAATTATATACGTATACTCCGTTACTATTAAACTTGTTCCCGAAATTATTTTCGAGAAGGTAGGGGAATTTGTTATTAACCGATTCAATAAACTTATTTTGTGCGATATACAATTCAGAAGTCGTAATTTCGTTGATTATTGAGTCAATTTGTTCAGTTTCTATCGAAGACAACTTTGTGTTATAAAGGCTCAAAATCAAGTGATTCCATACTCTGGAATCCACATACACATCTTCATCAAATTGGACTAAAAAACACTCAACATTGAATTTAGAAATTACTTAATGGTTTACTAATTATAATTAAATCATAAATTAATTTATAATATATAATTTTATACTTGAATAAAAGGTTGGTGATTCTGAAATGATTTTATCAGATAGATGCTGCAAAATGTCTTCAGAAACTCGCAAATTAATTCCATACTTAATTAAATTTGAAACGATTAAATGTGCGTTTGTCTTCCTCGAAACGTAGTCGAGATGAGGTTGAGGATCGACAACGTCATCGTATATTATTGGAGAGTCTTCATATTGAGTGAATAGCACTTCCATAACAATTATTTACAATAATTAAAAAACGGTTATGGAACTAAAAATACTTATTAAATCCAACAAATTACACCCAATAATTTACATGATACACATAACATGTATTGATTCAGTGAATTGAAAAATATTCATAAAGTTTAAAAAACTAGTTAATGAGGGACTTGATGTAATTTTTAAGTGATTCCAGAAGCTCCAGATTATCTTGTGAATACTTGTCCAGCAACTTTTTCAATACATCGACGTCGTGATACACTACCTTTATTGCAGACTTTGTGAGCTTGTTATCCCTACTTTTATACCTTATTATGTAGAAGACTGTTTTGATGAATGCTTCAAAAAAGTTGTTGTATGCGAACTGAATATAATACTGTGGTATTTTATCAATGAATAGGAAGATGCTATCGGGGAACTTTTCGACAATATCCTTAATTTTGTATCCCGTATTGACTTCCGGTGTGTATAGATTGTAGAAGACATGGTGTTTGAAATCCACCAGTACCAATTTCCACATGACTACGGTGATGGTATCCATGATCAGCTGATTTGATTCGCGTTTGAGTATCCTCTGTGATGCGAAGATGAGTGACGAGAGCGACTTTGAGTGGGGGATTTCAAGCAATTGTTGTGGTTCCAAGAAGAAAAAGCGGTTAACATCGGAGACCAGCGAAGTTCCAATGGTGTCGTGCAAGAATTCGTACTCTGGATCTCTTTGCCTGATCTGGCTGTAGTAGAATCCGAAAATGTCCTCGGGGACCTTCATAAGGTTGTTCGATAAGTAGTTCATGTTTGCAATACGCGTAAGGTCGTCCATTACGGTCTTAGACTTGAAGTCGTTACTGTACTTGTCAACCAGGCCAACGACGTGGTGGTAAGATGAGCTTTTCTGTGACTTAACTCCAAGTGTGTTCTTAAGCCTCTTCCACAAAGTCTTCTTAGCCTTTTTTTCGTCATCACCTGCACCCACACCATCTCCTACAACATATTTATATTAAATAATTTACATTAAATATTAGAATGTTAGGCTGTGGTTATAAATGTATATAATAAAGGGTTATACCTGATGGAATTCCATCGATGATGTTAGCATGTATATTATAGAGATTGCTGAGTTTGTAGCACTTTAGAATTGCTCTATTGTATGACCTGATTGAGTTTTCACAGGCGCTTGTGAACGGAAGTATGAGCCACTCGACTGGGGGTGAGAGATGAAATGATGCCTTGAGGCATGCGTTTAGCACTGTGACCAAGTTTACAACTCCTTGGGTATACGAGTTCTCAGTACTAACTCTCTTCCAATCCTCATTATCAACAGAGGAATCAATCATGTCAGACATTGAGACGAACTTATGTTCGAGAGCCCTGGTCAGGGTATCCTTTATGGTTTTTAAAAACTCAGCATATCCGCTAAGCTTGTGGTTAGAGTTTTTGTAGCAGAAGAACATGCAGTTTAATAGCCTCTGTTCCTGCTGGGCTGGGTCACTTGCTGGCGTCCTCACTATATAACTCGAGTCAAATTCGCGCTGTAACACCATTAGCCTTCTGAACTCGGGCATTACCAACTCCGTATTGATTTTAAGTTTTTCATACACCTTTTTGTAGTGCAATATACTGCAGTTTGAGAGCAGAGACGAGAATTCGCCGAACTGGAGGAAGCTGTTCCAGACATTACTCGATGCTGTGCACTGGTACCTCAGCATCTGCAACATCTCCTCTGTGATGAGAGGAATTAGGCCATTATTGTCCAGGGATGAATCATTAGTTTCCTTCACTCTATCCACACACTCATCAACAAATACCTTCGCATTCCGATTCACTATATACCTACACCATTTTATCCACATTATCTATATTTAATATTGAAAATCTATATCTATATATATAACTAAGGTAACCTGAATATGTTAATCATATTCCAGTGTGGTTTATCATTTTCATCATCTGCTTCAAAAATTGAAAGGTTAGGTATGTTATCTGAGAGTCTTGGGTAAAGAGCTCTGAACATCATAACGAAAACTGAAAGGACGTAGAAAAGGCCGCTAGAGTCGACGAATTGGGAGAACTTGCACAAGCACTTGAACAACTCATTCTTGAAGCTAACGCATGACAGCCTCAAGAATAATATTGTCATGATACTTCTCTCTATTGATGAAGGTGTTAGTAGTGAATAGTCATAATTGTACTTTACGTCCAGTGATGCCCTACGTACAGGGTTTGTTGATCCAACTGTGGTGTAAGTTGATTTGCCCATGGAGTGGCCAGCTTTAACTCCAATATCAGTTATGTTAGGAGTATCATTGCCTGATATTATTGTGAATAGAGTCGGTGACTGATAATTGATCAACTGTGAAATTATGAATTGAACTTTATTGCATGCTTTATTTGAATCCATTGCCTTGAGTTGTGTTAGTACTGAATTAGACATTTCAGTAATATTTTCCAGAGTAATGAGTTCAATGGAGGTTTTATCTTGATACGTGTAATTAGGCATCAGATCTTCTGGTGTAAAATTTCCACCGATTTTGTATTTTAACAGGTCGAACAGAAGGTATGAATCGAGGTCCGACAGTCCAACTGGCAAGTGGTGCAAGTTGGTTGGCATTTGCAATAGGATGTACAACTGTTTAGCTACATTTTCTGTTATCTTAAATTTCAACTTAACCATTGACCTTAGTCGTTCCTTTATTCCTGTACTTGATATTCTAAGCCTCTTATAATTCTCGAATCCATCTTCTGTGTGGTTGGGTTGTGTACTGTACTCTACTGTGGAATCCTTTGCTGGTGTGGAAATAACTCCTTCTGTTGGAGTGTTTTCTGCAGGCGTGTTAATTTTGTAAAACCATAGTGATGATGCTGCCATTATTGAGTGTGCGATAATTGGGATTTGGTTCTTGAAATTGTTGTTTTCATTATCCTTAACGTTGTGCTTCAGGAGGTTAAAGTTTGGCAAAATTCCCGTCTGCATAAAGGAACTAAGGTACAAAATCGTCTGAAAGTGTTGTGGGAAGTCTGACATTGGAATTTCATCGCATGTCAGGTATTTGTGGAGATAACTGCAAATCAGGAGCACCACTGGCTCTTCCATTCTGAAACTCTTTGATAATACTACTTCATCAACTCTGTGGTTAAAGTACTTATTCCATGATTTATTTGTCATTAAATCATTTTCCACCGACTTTATAATCTTCTTTTGCTCCTTCTTTTTTGATTTATTGGAACGTTTTGTTTTTTTTAGCTTTTCCTTATTCACTGTTCTGCCACGTGGCGTGATACACCTTTGGAAACACGTCGTTTTGTTACTTCTAACTTCTGCTAGCACTGAAATTTCATGATCGTTATAAAAACTCAGGTTTATTGCGAAATCTTCCTGTTTAAGTTGTCTCATTTGGCGTTCGTCTTCTGGCAAGTTAAAATGTGATTTGAACTCCTCGTCCAAATCCTCAACCATCACTAACCTCCTCAACAACTCCAGCAAATTTCCTTTGACCAGGCCATCATTTTCTCTACTTTGGTCAGAATTTTGAAGCAGGCCAGCTCTTGGCGAATCAACCGAACAAGATTTATCCACTTTGCTTATAGCGTACTGTTTAAGTGAATTTACTATACCCAATGAATACAACAGCTCCTTCAACACTAAGTTTCCAATCTTATCAATAAGTGGTTTGTCTCCGAATTTAAAACCGTGGAGCAATTCTTCTTGTGGTTCTTTTGAGTTGATGCATCTCAACCATCTATCTTGCAAATCCTTACAGTGGTTTGGTATGAGGTATATGACTCTCGTGAGTTTCTGCAGTAGTGTTATGTGGACGAAATGTAGCTGCCTATACATCCATTGGTAAAACTCCTTAATCACAAATAGCTTTTCGCTATGAATTACAATATCTCCCTTTGAAAAGGAGTCGATCAGAAGCAAAATTCTGTACCTTATGTCCATGACGTGCAGCCTCATTGCTGGTGAGCGTGCTGTGAACGAGTCTCTTGGTTTCAAAGCAACATCCAGGATACCATATTCGAATTCTGACACTGAGGTCCTAAACTTATACGTCTCTATCGTCTTCCTCAGCTTAATGAGCACTTGCTCTAAAATGCCCAAATTTGCCAACAAATACTCCCTCAACTCTCCCGTTTCTTCGTTCAGACAGGGGTGATTTAAGAACGATGACACATACTGGTGCATCAGTACTAACATTTCCAGGGAGAATATTGTCCATTGGTCTTCATCCATATACTTATCGTACAGTGAATATGGAAGTATTGCTAGAACTGCTCTATCTGACAACTCTACATAACCGTCTACTGAACGTGGGCTTTGATCAGCTTTGGTTGATGCTGCTGAATCAATTTGCTTTACTAGTTGATCAAAATCGACTATTGGGTATGCATCGTAGTCTTCAAACAATTTAACTATATTTTTTACCTTATCATTTAACCAATCAAATTGTGACTCCAACCTTTTTTCTCTGCACTTATTAAACAAAGTTAGCATATGTTCGTCCAATCTACGTCTTGTTATTCTCAATATTCTCTTCGGGTCGCCTACTACTCCTGGGTTTATATATCGAAGCTTTTTATCATCAATTTCTTTTTTGGGAGATTGGCTTTCCTTCTCGGTAGCCATTCTATCTTCTTTATATGCTTCTTCCATAGATTTCGCTACGGTTTTCTCCTCTTGATTCTCTTCAACTTCAGATTCACTTACTTCTTCATCAGTTTCTTTGTATCTTGTATCGGTTTTTTCTTCCAAATGCTTGATAAAAGTACCGTACTCGTCGGAATCCAGATAATTTGACTCTAAACTAAGTAGCTTTATATTCTCAATTTCTTCAGGCTTCTCCGTTTCATCAGGTTTAACCAATTTGCCATCATTAGCATTAGTTTCTTCCTGTTTAAGAGGTTTTTTTGAGGCTTTTTGTCGTTTCAGAAATTTCATGTGTGATGGAACACCAAGGTTAAGTACTGAAGTGGTGGTTAATTCTAGGATGTCAGACTCGTTCGCCTTTGAAATTTCTGTCGGTGTATATCTCGAATCACTGCACTGATCAAAATCGTTTTCGCTAATCTTATATATATTGTATGTATCTTTAGCATTATTTTTATCCTCGTCTAGAACGTTTTCTTCGTCATAGCTTTTATTTTCAGTAATATGATTAGCATTTGCGGTGCTATAACTAGCGTCAACTAACGATGTATCATATTCCTCGTCTGATACATTTCCGGATTCATAACTTTCTTCAACAGTAACATTCATTTGATCTTCCTTACTGTGTTCTGAGCTCCTAGACGTATTATCTGGCTGTACTTGTGTGTCAGATTCTATTGGCCCCGGGTGCGCTGGTATCCATATGCCTTCATACGGATCATCAGTGGGAACTGACCTTGAGTGTTGTGGTTCAGACTCAACTGTTTGTCCAGTGAGGCATGCTTCAAATCTTTTAAAATCGTTGTTCGGCGAGAACTTGACTACTTCATCCCACATAAGTTCCAACTGGGAATAAACTCCCTTTTTGTACTTGGCGTGGTTATCCATCCAGTGCTGGAAACACCTGGAAAATAGTTCCAGCCTCTTCTTCTCTAAATCACAGAAATGGGAATGGTATTCCGAAGGACTTTCACCTATACACAATATATCTCTGATATCAATAATTATGTTTTTACTATGTATAAAATATATATTACCTGTTTCTGAATTATTTGTCTTATCATTAACCTTTGACAACTGGGAGACAACGTCTGCTTGTTTTTTGGAGACTTTGCTGATTTGTGAGAGTACATCCACGTCTGCATTTTTGAAGTCTACGATTTCTCTCAACTCGGGCGCGTTTGTAAACAGGTTTTGTATATTATTTCCGAGTGTCACTTTAGCTCTTACTGTTCTATTTTTTGCTTTTGAAATTAACTTTGTATCAAACTGGTCATCTGAGGCGAGGTATTGAGTCAGTTGTGACTCGTATGCTAGACAATCCTGCAGCTCCTTGTGTGATTTTAGTACCACGTCCACGTATTTTCGTATTTCACTATGTGAGTAGTTTGGTGAATTTTTGAACTCCTTAAGCTTTGGGATGAATCCTGAAATATCTTGTCTGAATGCTCGATTTTCATCTTTTCCAAACGTCTTTAGATATTCGTTTGAAAATGATGTGAGTGGCACAACCACTGACTTATCCAAAGATTCTGAAAACTTATTTGCTTCCTCATAAACTTGGTTCAGGAAGCTCAACATGCTTGTCATGACTTTCAGCACTCCTAAATGTTGTTTAATTGTTTTGAAACATACCTGCTTGTTCTGCAGTTGCTGATAGGATAACGTTTGACAGGTTTGGTGTATTTCCTCGAACCATCAACAATGCTTCGCAGGCTTGTGGTGTTAAACTACCAGAAGACGCTATATTATAGCAGGTCAATAATTTTTTTTCTGTGTCCTTTATCGATGCTGCGAATGTACTATATGTTTCCGACAGATCTTGGAATACATCCCTCAAAACCACCAGTGAATCCAATGAAACATCTGTTTTTAGTTCAAGAAGTGGCTGCAATAGCTCTTTTTGACTTTCTGATAAGTCATTCAACTCCATTGTTTTGATTTATGATCTATTGTACATATATAAAGTGATTATATGGAAAATTTTTAAATTGAAAAAATCTTATCATTATTTTTATATATAAAACAAGGTTCATCGTATAAATGAAAAACAGATTTTAATAATTGAAAATTTCATCTTGCCACACTTTGGTATGAATTTAAATATTTTACAAAAAATTTTCCAAATTTAACCATATAATCTATAATTAAATTACCAAATTAAAATTTTTTATTATTTAATATCATTTGTTTAGTTTTTTACTAAATTATATATTATCTTTATCTTACACATTTTCCATTTGTTCACTTCTATCCTATCACTCCCTTTAATGATTGAAAATACTTTTAATTTCTATATGTTTAATAATTTATAACTACATTCTGTTAATTTAATTCTTGAATCGATTCTATACACTTTTAAAAGGTGATCTTTTGTTATTTTACTGCTCAAATCAGAATCCAAATCTCTTAATGGCGTCTCTTTCACTTTTTCTCCATTTCTATCATTTGATTTTATATCTATATTATCTATATTTTCATCATTTTCCAATTTAGATTCAGAAATGTCAGGATTATCAACTTTTCCATCAACGGTCCCATCATGACTAATATCAACTATTTCTTCTCCCGCTTCAATATTCTGCTCTGGGATGTATCTAGCAGATTCTATAATTTCTCTAAAATTGAAGCTTGTGATCCGAGTTACCTGTTTAACCTGAAATGAATTATCTTGTGAAATACTTTACCTTAATTTCTTTATTTTCTTCAGAAATATTGGATTTATTTCTGTAATCGTTGGAAACGAATGATATATAATTTTTATCAAGATTCCTTGAAATGGTCATAAACAGGGATACCCTATCAGTGATGCATACTTCATCCGACTTTGCAATCCAGTTCTCTGGTATTATAGATTTAATGCACATAGTATCATCAATAAAATCACATATTTCTATATTCCCCTTCATATTCCCATCAATCACATCAATGTTATATCGATCATAATCAGAAGATATATTATAGTCAAGAGACTTGGGTGATGAGGACCATCCATGGTTATAGTCGTTAGAAGCACTTGCTCCGAGTGAAATTAGGAGGTCGTTATATAAATTTTGATCTGATAAATCATAATCGTATAGGGTTTTAGTTGGAGTTTTTGATTCTGGTGAGGGAGTTTTGTTCTTGGGAGAGTATTTAAGATGATTATCGGTATCATCAATAACTTTAGCGTACAAAGTTTTATATTTCTGTTCGGGATCCAGTGAGTCTGTATATATTAGAAATATTGCGTATGCTTTACAAAGAGTGATGATTTTCTTGAAAAAACGGCGGAATTTTCTTAAACTCGATTCGTTCGTGCCATAATTAACGATCCATTTCTGTAGACTGAGTACGGAGTCAATTACCAATGAGTGTATTCTCAACGCTCCAAACTTCAAGGAAAAGCTTAGTGACTTTAAAATCAAGTTAAATTCGTAAGTGTTATTCACTGGGAGGTACAACAAGTTTCTATTAGTTAATGACTTATGTGTATAATGTAGAAACTTACGACAAGTATGACTCTGGGTTTTTATCTCCCCCAGTGAGGACCTATGAATACACATATATAAAAACAGGCGTACTTTGTTTTCAATTTTATGGTTTAAAGTCTCCAAATCGAAAGAGTTGTCTGTATCTATTAATACCACTTTACCCTGGAGATCCTTTGTAGTGATCAAATCAGCAATTATGTGCTAAAAGCAATGTTTAATGATAAATATACCGAAATTAGGAGTGATTTTCCTGATCTGGAGGGTCCAGAAATCGAGAGGATATTATTCAAAGTGTAATTTTCTAAACACAAACATTTTCTTAAAAACAACAAAGATACAAATATATTAGCATATATAACAACATACTAATAGAGGAATCTGAGATGTATGGGCATGAATCTAGAGAAAATTGTTTCTTCCTGCGTCTCAACACACTTAGGAAAGAATCCTTTGAATACATCTCTTATTTTCATCAACTTGACCCTTTTCATGAAAATTTAAATCATAAATTATATTAATACACATTAAAATAAAATTTTGTTTCTAATTCTAAATAATTAAACTGGATCACCAACTATTGATTTTACACATTCACATAACATTTATTTAAAAAATATATTTAATAGTTAAATAGCAAAAATAAGCATATTAAATTTAACTTTCATCAATTTTGCCCAGTAAATCTTTTTGATTTTTCGTCAAAGTTTTTGGCAGTTGAACATTAAGTTTCACATAATGATTCATGTTATTATATCTTCCCACTTTGATCTCATCTCCTTGCTGCGAACATGATGGGATTTCTAACTCAAGTTCTCCGTTAAACGTTGTTACGTTAATCTAATAATTTGTTAAACCATTAATTTTATTTATTTATATTTATTAAGTATCATACCTTTCCTCCCAGAATAGCTTTCGTGTATGGAATTTTACAAATGGATACGATTCTATTACCATCGATATATTCTTCATTGGTACTTTTTAGGTTCAATTTCACATATCTATCATAATTATATGTAAATTTAGCACTTACAAGTCACCATCCCTTAGGTGGAATCCACCTGAATGTCCCATTCCCCTAATCCTTAGTGTTGATCCAGATTTTGAATTAAAAGGCACATTTATCTATATAATCATAGTTGTAATGGTTTAAGAACAATATAAATATGGTAAATTATAGAATTATCTAACTTTAATTGTAGTATCTTTAAGGACCCTTCCAGTATTATCACACTTATTACAGTCCTTCAATCTTTGATATCCTGTTCCTCTACACTTTGTACATGTTCTTGATGATCTAAAGAACCCATTCTTAGTTCTCTTCTCCTAAACATGAATGTAAAGTGTTATAGATAATAACTTATGTAAATATTACTTTAGTTTCCATCCCTTCTCCTTTACAAACATTACATTGGTCTATGAATTCATTCATTGAATCGTCATTATAATTACAGAAATTACAATTTTCCCATTTGTGTACTGGTATAGACACATTTCCTCCCATTAAAAGTGTCTTTAAATCAACATCGGCTTCACATGTTAAGTCAAGCCTTGAGTTTGTTCTAAATTTGCTTTGCTTTGTTCTCTTAACGGTAGGTTTATTTAAGCCAAAAAGATTTGTGAAAAAATTTCCAAATAAATTTTTACCTGATCCTAAATCATTAATATAATTTAATATAAAAATTTTAATTAGAAATTTAGTTATAAACCTAATGAAAACTCAGGTGAATCATCATCATTTATGATAGAAATTTCAATTTCTCCAGATGGTTCGTCTTCAAAATCTTCGGAATCAAACTGTGAATCGACTAGGTATTGGTTATTAATCGAATTATAATCATCATATAATTTATCATAATCCTTTCTGCTCGTTTCATCAGAAAGTACTTTATATGCCAAATCTATATCTGACCTAAGTTTTGGATCCACACTTGGGAGTGTGTTCAAAGACTCATTTATGTTGTTATATTTATTCTCAATGTCCTCATGTGAACATGATTTATCTAGTGACAGAATCCTATAATAATCTACAAAATCATTTTCATAGCCAAAATTTTTATTTTTAGCTTTTGTTTTAACAAAATGGTCCAAAGATTCCAAGTCATTTAAAGAATCAAAATCAAAGGAAGTTTTATACACGAAAGGATTAAGGAATCCAGCAGTCAAAAACCTATTTCTAGGCGTTCGAATAAATAAGAGTTTGTTATTTAATATTCCTATATTCCTACAATGTGTTTTATTTGTTTTTATGTTAATTGATATGGTTAAATTAAAATTCCTGAATATAAATATAAAGAAAACAAATTTAATATATTTGTATGTTAAAAATAACATTATCGTTATTTATATTTAAAAGTTCCATAATTTAAAAATTATTCTTAACTACAATTTTGTTATCACATTTTCGATCCCACAAATTTATAATTATGTATACACATTGTTGAAATTTTACATTGATTTTACTTATTCTTTGCATCTTTCTCAATTATTTATTTCCTTATAAATAATATAATTTTTAATTCTGAAATTTCAATATTATGTCTGAACTTGAGGATATTTACCATGAAATTTCCAGACTTAGGCAAGAATATGAATATGTCAGTTGATTTACTTATTTATCTTATTTATAAATTCATATTTTTCAACTATTTGGTTATTTACAAATTACTTTACTTTTATTATTTGATATATTACCCATTGTTATTTTTTATTTTATCACACATTATTTAATTTTAGCATTTGAAAAACAACAATCCTTCCGCTCGTGTTCAATATGAATACGCGTGTATGCTTATGTGTTCCCCCAAATCATCGGATCTTGATTCCGCCATCGATCTCTTCGATGAATTGATCCGAATTCAATATCAAAGGTATTTGTTATTTTAACTCTACTAATTTATTTTTACGTTTGATTATTTAATATCAATATTAATTTATAGCGTAAATTGTATGTACCAACTTGCTTTGTGTTATATTAAGCGTAAAAGATATCGTAAGGCCAGGAAGTATTTGGAGCTAATTCTTAGGATGGTACATTGATTTAACTACACCATGTATTATTCAGGATCCCAGGAACCAAATGGCTCTTTCTCTCAAGAGTTTATTATACGTTTTATTATCGGAAGGTACTAATTCCATTCTTTATTATCTATAGAGGCTATGTTTGGTACAATTTTCGCTATAATGACAGGTACTAATCATTTTTAAACAACCGATACGTTAGGATTCTGCATATTCTCAATGTATAAGCTATGGAGAAAGTGACTGGCTTTTCCTTCTACATTTAATATAGTTAATTCACGAGTCATTAATCCTAATAATTACCACACTACTTGTATACTTATATATTTAAGTTGAAACATTAAAAATCTACAAAAGTTGTGAAAAGGTCGTATGCCGCAAAAACAAAAATCCAATTTGCATAAAAAAGTCGATGATTGATAGATTGCATGGCACGCTTCGATGCTTTATAGTATAAAAGTGGTAGTCTTGGACTTGCGTTATGGAATTTCTAAACTTATTTAAAATATAAAATGTTTACCTCTGCGTTTGTTGACATATTACGATTAAAATGAATTCTAAGGTGTAAAGGAGCACCAATTTTCTAAAAATTTATGTAAATATTTATGTCTAACCTTTGGTAATTTTGAATAAAAATTAAACAACGTCATTTTAAATTAATACTAACTGACTGTTGTAAGGATGGTGTATGAGGAAACAGAGTAGTGGATTAAAATAAATATAAATTATGAAATGATTAATAATAATTAATATGAAAATTGTGAGAAAGAAAATTAAAAGGCAAGGATTGATTTTAATCTGGTTAAAAAAATTAGACCTTCAGTTTAGTCCTACGCCAGTACCTTCTTTTAGCATTATACCTATAACATAATTTATAATAATCTCCAAAGTATTATATAAAATTACCTTATTTTGTTGCCTGTCTTTAACCTAAACCAATGTGGTATTGGTCGGTTTTGCTTCATCTTCTTTCCTAAATGCTTTTTAAGAGTCAATGTTCTAACAGATCCCTATAAAAATAAAAATAAGATCTAGATATAATTAAATATATGTAAATAATTGTTTATACTAATGATCAGTTTACAATGGTGTATAATTTTATTATTGTCAATAACTATGTATAAGATTCTATATAAAAATAAATACTAAGGATTATATAAAAAGTTTACCATTATTAAGAATCTAGCAAATCTAATGAATTTTATATATAATGATTATGATTCATGTGATCCAGGTAATGGGGGAGAAGGTTAATTGAGATAATAGAAAATTAAAATAAAATGAAGTAACACTACATATCATCATTTATTATTAATTACATTTGTTAGTTTATAATGTTTAATTTTAAAGTTAAAATCAATGATTCAATTATTAAACACCAATGTAGATGATACTAAAATGTGTTAATAATGATTTCTAATAATAATGTAAAACATTCAATCATTAATATTAAATTTCAGAGATTATATATTTTAGTCTCGATGTTAGTTTTTATATTGTGTTATTTAGAACTAATAGTTATCATTCTTTTACACATTTATTTCATAGATTTTCAAATTCAACAGAAGAATCCGAGAATTTAAATTGTTTAAATATTGACCAGTCTGATATCGAGGCATATTTTAAGGCGAACATTATTTTACAGTATGGAATCCTGGGATATGTGGGATTTCCATTTAAAGTATTACAATACGACAATGTAAAAAACATTTTCATAATTGAAACTAATAACGAGTAAGTTTGTTATTTTTTATAACAAATTAATTCAGTTGTTTGACAAAGTTACATCTAATTATTTCAAACCAGTTTCCTGCACAGTGCCCAGTAGATTTTTCAACCAACATACTAAATTCAAAAATGCAATATAAATTTAAAATACTGAAATTTAATAACAGCTTATCATCATTAATTCATGATGATTTTGTTCTCAACACATCTTAACATCCATTCATTAGATATTTTCATTAAAATTTAATATTGTCCAGAATTTGATTTCACAATTTTTTTTATAGTTAAATTATCTATTTAAATGTTTATATAGTTGTTTTTGTAATAACTTACCCATTTTTCCAATCATGGCCGATAATGAGAATTCAGACTCACCAAACAAGAGATATAATACAAGACCAAAGTCGAAAACCAGTTTTGAAGCCATTTTAAATAAATATGATGATATTGAAACCGAATTTGCACCAAAATCGTCCAAAAGAGGAAGACCACCAGGTAGCGGCAACGCCGCAAAGAATCAAGCTATGTACAAAGCACAAAATTACCACCCGCAATTTTATCAAAATAATATGCAAATTTATCCAAACAATATGAGAAATTATCAACCCCAATGTAATATGCCAAATGTTCAATATCATGTTCCAACACAATATCACCCGTATCACCCTTATAAATATAGCCCAGAACAAATGAACCAACCGAGCTTTAATAATAGAATGAACCAACCCAACGTTGGATACTTGTATCAACCGAATGCTCCCCAAAATGTGCCACCTCAAGCCCAGATGATGTATAAATCTGGCACATATCCAGTTTCCTCGAACATTCCTATGCAATATAGACCTAATGTTAACCCAGTAATGTCACAAATGCATTATGAAACTAAAATGGTTGCTCCCAATCAACCACAACATGTTCAAGCACAAATGGTTCAACCACAACCGATTAGAGGTGCCCAACTACAAGTTCCACATGTACAACACCCACACCAACAAACCCATCCACAAGTTCAACAGGTAGCACAACACCCTCAGATGATTAACCCGAACTATCCTTATCCTAATTATACCGCTGTGAAATCACCAATAATGGATAACTCTCAAGCCCAAATGTGTAATATGGATAACACTAATACTAATGTATTAATGCAGAGACGAGCTACACAAATGCAATTAATGAGTCAACCTACAGTAGAAGTTAAACAGACAGGAACGAGTAATTTGGAAGAGGGAACAGTTACAGAAAATGAGTCAGAAGCAGATTTCATCCGTAAAAGAATGAAATATTCAGGAGAAATATCACAACTAATTATCAACTCACAAACTTACGGATATTATATATCAAAACCACGAGTTTCTGAACAAAAATTACAAGTACAAAGATCAAACGGAATGCAAAACTATTTCAACGCAGTCGATGTAATTCTAAAAGATATTTCCAAGACCTCATTGAGTAAAAATATGGATAGCTTGATGCCAAGAATTACAGTTACAGAAGTGTATAACCTACAAAGTTTAGATAAGTTGGTCGAGTTTAACTATCTGCTGACACCCAACGTATATAAACAAATTCTTAATTATTTCAACTGTATTGTGGAATCTAATATTCAATTTCCAGTCCTACTGAGCACATCATATCGCAAGTCTTTATCTAAATCCCTTTCCTTACAGTCATCATCACAGTCAGATTCAGATAAATCACGATCTGAAAGCCCACATAACTCACAACCAAATTCACCAAACTCTAAAACTGATCATTTAGACTACGGTAATGAAAAATCAATAGTAGATTCTCAGGAGGTAAACAACTATTCCAATAACTCTCAAGACTCCATGTTAAGTACAGATGATTCACAGAAAATTAAGTTAGAACTAAATTCACAGAATACTAAGGCACAATCAGAGTCCTCTAAGACCAAGCCAGACCAGTTTCAGAGTTACTTCAAGTCCAATAAAATCAAGCTAACACGAGATAACAACGTGCTTCCAACAACATTTGAGTGTTTGAAAGAGCTCAAGCAGGATGAAATGAACCAGTTTTTCGCTCTTTTGGACAAAAACATGTGCAAAGTTATCAGGAACGGAGGTGTTGAAAAGTCACTCGTTAAAAGCGTGATTCTCTCAAATGAAGATTTAAAGAGCCATTACCAGGTCTGTAAATCAAGCGACAAGGAACCCTCATTCTCTTTAAAGTATCAATTTGCGTCGTTTTTTGCTAATGACTTTTTTGATAAAAGGGTCCCCTTCTTCACTACTGTTGATTTTGCACACTCCGACCCTTCATACCTTCTCCACTCTAAACTTGGCACTAAAAAGCAGACGAACTCATTCATCCACTACGCCAAGGTTTCAAGATCCTTTGACGCCTTTATTTACAAGTTGTACGCCCACGCCCACTTTGAGCTTTCGAAACTCGTTTCTGAACTCGATTCTGACGCCAAGAACCCGACTCACCAACTTTCCATAAGGTGCTCGCTATTTAATGTCCCCAAAATCCTTAACATGATTCACTCTAACAGTTAATCTCCTATTCTTTCTACACTTTCTCAGTTCCATATACACTAGCATAGATTAGATAATCAGAATAAAGGTGAATTATATATAGAAAAGATTACAAGGCCCCAACTTTATATAGTTCTGGATCCAGTGAATAAATATTCTCTTTCTTCTTGATGGAATAAGCCGTTAGAAGAATCGATGTTGTGATTTTAGCGAATACCAACGAAACCCAAGAAAACAGAAAGATTATCAGGATCCTGGGTGAAATGTAGAATCCCATCTTCGGTATTGTGGATATTATCAAAGTGACAATTGGTGTTGATATGAATCCCAAGCGCCTAAAATATTTAAATCAACACAACAACAATTATTTGGAATATTTATTATTTGCAAAATACCTTGATGATATGTGCGAGAATGAGAATGAACACTTGCACGGTACTTTTAGTTTACAAAAGGTAAGCTTCCTCAGGTTATACAGTGACCTTGATAGGAGCGTATCTGCGATTAAAACAGAATCGTACGTTTCGAACGTTTCCGAGAGCAGTTTGTTGAATTTAATAATGTATGAATGCTTCACGAGGTCAATCATCACTTCAATTCCATACACTAAAAAGAGCCACGTGAAAACTGAAATATACGACTTCAAATTCCTATACACATAATTACTTATTTATTAGTAAAAATAGCTAAAATTACTATATATTCAATGTTATTACCTTCTAGATGTAGACATTTTGAAGAAAACAAGTAATCCGTCTAAAACCAGATGACACCTTTCAACTGCGTCTGATGCGAATATTATAAATAGTGACAGGTGGGTATGTTTCTTGAACACTGAGGACTTGATTTCGGCGAAGTTGTTTGTTATTAGAACCAGGAACATGGTATATTCTGGCGAATTGATTCCTATGTTGAGAATCAATACCCTGACCAGGTGTATAAAGGCGTGGAACGTTATTGTTAGAACTACAAAACAGTACAGAAATACAAATTTATAATATACATTGAACCCATCCACGTAGTTTCTACAACCATTCAATACCGATTCTGTTTTAATTGTATGTACTGATCCTTTATTCTCTCTTGACAAACTCCTTTTTATACTTTTATTTATCTGATTCTGTGTGTTGCTCGTAAATAAATTCAATAAATTTTTTCCGTTATTACAAAATTGTTGAGAATCTGATCTTGGTAATCTCATCTGCGTACTTGTTCCATTATTGTTGGTGAACTGAATAATGAAAATGTTAATTGTTGTTTTGACTAGGCTATCCATTATATCTCTGCTGAACGATCTGCAGAGTCTTTCACAAATTTCCAGCATGTTAAACAGCACGTACAGTTTCATTATTGGTTGCGCCTTTATATTATGATAAACCTTTGATGTATCTATGAAAGAAAAGATATAAACTGAGGCCAACAGCACAAAAAACCTCACACAACCACAAACTTCTGACAATGTTATACTTCTCGCTTCTTCAGAGCTGTCGTTTGATTTATCACTTCTACCGCTATTAACTTCCCTATCTAGAAAATTGTAAATAATGAATAAATAATTAAATAGAGGCTAAAATCTACAACACTGTAACTATCTTGTACCTTTGTTACTAGTAAAGAGGCTCAGGAAATCGTTACGAAACGTATACTTTAGTTCCTTGAGTACGTATAATATGAACTTTGTAATAAGATATGACACGGTTGTGACCGCCTAAATTTTTTAATTAATTATTTAGTTACCTGAATTGGCATCAAAGTCAGTTCAAACAACACCGAATCAAGACAGATGCCGACCGAATGGAATATCAGTCTTTCGAAAAATTTAGGTAATCTTGCCATATGTATCAAAAGATTCTATACATATATATAAATATAAATATAGAGAAAAAATACCTTAGGTATCGAATCCAGAACAAATAAATAACCTGATTTATCTGTATTATTTGAACTAGTAGCCGAATTCAATGTCTCTTTATGATGTTTACACTGTTTTTTGTCATTCGATTCTATTTTATTTTGACATTTTTTACAAGATGTGTTTGAATTTAAGGATTCTTCTAACTTCTTCTTCTCAAAGTCCTTGCTTCCGTTTAATTCCGTGTTATGAATCTCATGGGTACAGAATTTTTGGATATTATTGCCAGCATCCTTAGAATTTGGACTATCAGGGTTCTTATTATCACCTTCAGGTTCATTGTAGTTTGACAACCCTTTGAATTCTAGTTTTACGAATTTGAAGAAATTCAAAAGGTAAAAATTCATGATCAGAATTCGATAATTTTGTACCCCTCATAAACAACTGTGATCAGGAAACACATTTCAATATACTGATAAATTTTCTTATAAAAAATACAAATAATTATTTTAATTAAGTCTTATCTAAAATTACATATACTATTAGGCTAGTTTTGTTAAGTAATCCACGACATTACCAACACTACAAATATAAAAAATTTTAACTAAATTATAAAATAATTAATTAATCTTCATCTGAGCTTGAAATTTCATCATTTGGTGTGTATTCTTTCCCTATTTTCTCTTGGTCGTTATATCCACTACTGGTGAAATCATTTCTGGAAGTTTTGCTAAATTTACTCGTGACAAATTCATTGGTTTTATTCATTTCTAAACCTCTTTTACCTCTGTTACTATTCTGTTTCAACAAAGTCCCCTTTGACATGTATTCTATAAAGTCCATTCCCAACTGTTTTGACCTTTTGTATGGTCCAAATGTCATTGCTAACGCCTTCAAATGTTCAGGTATAGTTATATAATCATCGGAAGTTGGATTTTTGGTGGCATTGATTTTGATTTTGCACTTTTTACTTTCAGTTTCTAGGTAGTTTAATATGTACGCTGCCATTTTATTATCATTTTTTGTGAAAAATGTGTAGCTGGTTCCCTTTGAATTCCCTCTTGCACATCTTCCCACTCTGTGTAGAAATGTATGGAAATGCCTTGGTGTATCGTAGTTTATCACCACTCCAACTGCTGGGATATCTAGTCCTCTGCAAACCAAATCGGTTGCAATCAGTGTTCGATAACTACCCTTCTTAAAGCTTGAAATTGTGCTATGGCGTTCCGTGGGAAGCATATCTCCGTAAAGTTTACAGGACGACTTGTAACCGGAGTACAGGAATGAATACAGCTGTTCCACAACCTCTCTCGAGTTACAGAAAATAATTACTTGCGATTGAGACTCAAGTGATGGGAGGTTATCTTCCAGCCAAGTATTTTTTTGTGCCAAAAAGTTGTGTGAGAACGCCGTTAGGAACTTGAGTTGGATGTTTTCAAGGTTTATTACATCTGACAAACCTACTTTTACTGTTATCGTGTTTCTCACCAACGACTTTATCTTTTTATATATCTCATCAGTTGTTGAGGCAGAAACTAGTACCATGAGCGTATCGTCTCTCAGTAAATTCAATATACTTATTACCTTCGACTCATACTCCTTTGTAAACATCTTGTCAGCTTCGTCGAGCACGAAAAACTTAGTTTCTGACAAATTGATTCCCTTTGAAGAGATCATATCAACTAGTCTCTGTGGCGTGCAAATTGCAATTTCACATCCGTTATGCACCGACCTGAACATTTCAGTCTTATCAACTCCCGTTGTAATCAGTGTGATTCTTAAATTGATACCTTTGCAAAGCTTCTTAACCAAACCATAAACTTGGTTACAAAGTTCCCTTGTGAGTGTTAGGATCAGTGCGTACACATTTTTTTTACCTGAAACTGACTTCCACTGCTTGATTAAATCAAGCACTTTCACTACTATTGGTATCAAGTATGATATGGTCTTCCCACTTCCAGTTTCCGATAATATTATTGTATTTCTTCCCTGCAAAATACATGGTATTACTTGGCTCTGCACTGGCGTTGGCTCGTAGAATCCCATTTTTTCTATCCGGTTCAGAATAGTTGGTGGTATGCTCTTAGATATGTGGATAAATGACGAAATTGGCTTTGGAACTCTTGTTCCAAACGTCTCGATGTTGAATCTTTTCTTAAAATTTACACATTCTTCTAAGCTCATTGAATCCACCTCTTCATCTGGTATATATATGTTCTTTACATAATCCTTTGTGCTCAAATCATTCTGGGTCAGTGAGGGTTTTATTGTTTTTGCGATGTTTATTTCTTGATCCTTTTCTTTAGCATACAAATTTGATTCTGTTTCATTCTTTTCTTTATTTTTCTTTAAAATGTCATAAAACTCTTCCAAATGTCTTTCATTGTCATTATAGCAGACTTCCGAGTTACTGAATCCCGTCGGCTTTGATTTTACCAAAGTTTCCATATAATCATCTATGGAATCTTTGGCCGTTTCTTTGGAATCTGTAGAAATAAATTTATTTTAAAATCCATATTCAAATTGGTTTAAAATACCTGGATTTGTTTCAGTTTTATCCATCTATTTTTTCTCATCCACTCTCGTTTTATTATATCATTAAAATATTTTATAATTTAAACATTTACTAGTGTACATTTGGATAATTTATAATAATTCTATGGCTCATTACACCATATTCTGGAACAACTTAACGTTATGAGTAACACTATCTATTACTAAATAGAACAAATTAGTTTCAAGATATTAAAAATCAGCAGCGATTGACAGGTGATCTGACGGATAAAGTTTTGATGGTAATCCAATGTATTCTGATGCTTCTTCTGCTTTGATTCCTGGCATATTCCTCTTTACCTACACGACACATCATGTTTATATATGGTCGAATGACTTTATATATTTTTATCTAATATTATATATGTATTCCGGTACCTTGACATTATTTGAGTGAAAAATAAAGTCCAGTGTTCCGTTGAATACTTGGCAATAGTTGGTGAATGGCAATTGATTCTGGTCATATGAATCAGAATAACCTTGAAAGTTTGGAACTTGCAAGATTTCATCTTTGTTAAGATTATTTTCATAAACTTCAAGTGGTTCAGTGAACCTTTCAAAGCCATCAGACACCAAAAAGCTCTTGTCATATACAAATCTTTCTCCTGTACATTTTTGTATATTGTATAATATATATATATATATTCGGATAACAAACCTAAAGACCAATCTGGATGATTGTAGGAAACATGTCCTGTAACAATTAGGTTATATATAGACTCATTGGGGAATGAGTTGAAATCTCCACACATCAGTGTGTATGAATCACTATTAACATCGAACCCATGTTTATCTGCTGCTTTGATTTTAAACTTTTCTAACTCATTAAGCATTACATAGGTCTGTAAAAGTCTTATATGTCCTGCCATTGGATGAAAGTATAAATGTGTATTTGCCACGAAAAGATATTTATTATTCCTTTTATTACGATAACATCCAAATTGGAACACTGTGTGATACTTGTCAAAGTAGTTTTCCTAAACACAATTTTCAATTAAGTTATGAACTAACGCTGTATAAGAGCCATTTTGTGCACAATTTATCTGTGATTGGCTTATATTCATCTGATTTTACAATATCTTTAAAGTACATGTCATGAAGTTCAAGGGGAGTGAACTGGCTCCTCTTTGCGAAAATGGCGCATCCTTCTCCTGCGTTTCCACCCTTGACTGTAAGCCACGAATGATACTTTGTATCAAAGAGGAACTTTAAATAATCGTTATATACTTTACGTGAACACTCCTGGAGGCACAGGATGTCGGGGTCCAGGTAGTTTATTTCTCGCCCAATTAGCTGATTTCTGTAATTATAATCTAAGTATTCACCGGGGCAATATGGGAAGAATGTGGATGATGGGTCTGACGACGTTAAGTATGTCGGTGATAGAATGTTGAAACTAACAACTCTGGTATCGTAATTCTGGTCCTGCAATGGGTTAGAAACTTGGTTTTTTGGATGAGAATTGAATTTTGATATTCTTTCAAATTGCCATGGGCAATTTGGTGATAAATCAACTCTTGATAAATTTGACTCGAATATATCATATTTCATAAGTGAATTTGTCACTCTTGCCTTAATGGTTTTACCTAAATCTGATAACCTTGGTACATATTGCAAATCGTTGCTCAGGAGGTTTCCTTCTGAATCTAGCCATTCTACATATACGTGTGAATAATTATTTTCTTCTTCGTCTTTTATTGTCAGTGGGACTGGGCAGTCTACCATACATGTGTGTAACAGCTTCACCTTATCCAGCTGGGGCACGTTTGTGAACAACTTTAGTAAATTATCATTGATTGATATGAATGAGGATTTGAGTATCGTTTCTTTGCAATTTGAACTCTCGTCAAATGTTTTGAAAAGGTTGGTTAGAAATGACACAGAATACTCTCCAAGTTCTTCTACCTGTGTCGTATTTTTTCCATTTCCTGACTTTGATAAATTCCTCTTCATTCTTGCTAATGTAACTCCAATTGTTTCAGATTTATCTCGTTCCATTTTTAGTTTTCTGTCTTTCCAAAACAGAGTTAGGTACAGCTTTTCTCCCTCCTCTGGGACTCTGGCTATTGCGTAATTATTACCTTGCATTTGTGAAGTATTATTTATTTTATATTCTTGAGAATCTAATGAAGCATCAAGTGTTCTAAAACTACTAATCCATTTATTATTAAAAATCGGCCATATTATTGATTCTAATATTTTATTATATCCTGGCTTTCCGCAAACACTAAATGTTTCATCGATTTGTTTAATTTTATATATTAAATTATATTTAACTATTATATACAAAATTTACCTGGTTGTTGTTGTTATTTTATGATCTGATTTGGGTGAAATAATTGATTTAATAGTTGAGAGAAATGATAAATTAACTTGTGAAGGGCATCTCTTTAAATTATAATCTTTAAAATTGTAGGATGCAAAGCGATTCCTGTATCCGTATAAGGAACATCTACTATACATGAAATATATTAATATATTGGTGCTAAAAAATCTTATGAATCTATCATAAATTAGTGGAATGACACAGATAAGCAGAAAGACGTTCATATGAGTAAACAAATAGATTTTCCAAACCTATCATGATAGAAGAGAGTAAAATGTTTACTCGTAAAAAATTTACATCTTATATATTGGTTAATTTCCTAGGAATCCCAATATCTCATCTCATACACTATGAAATTCTTCCGAACAATTTATTCTTTTTAATCTGTTTTTAAATCTATTCTATTTTAATTTTTCAAACCACTTTAATTTTTAAAATGTATATTAATTTGTTTAAATGTCGACTCTAGCTAGGCGTAGGATTGTTCAGGATATTTCCCGGATTACTAAGGACCCTCCAAAGGGTACCAACGCCCTTCCCTTTTCTGATAATATGATGTATTGTCATGCTATTATAAACGGGTCTGAGGGCACAATTTGGGAGTGTGGCACATTTCATTTAATCATAAAGTTTACTGAGGATTATCCTACAAAACCTCCTGTCGTTCGGTTTCTATCGAAAATGTTTCATCCAAATAGTAAGAGTTATATCAGAAATTTTATTTCTTAGTTTATTTTGATGGTTCCATATGTTTGGATATTTTACAGAACCAATGGACCCCTATGTATGATGTTTCTTCGATTTTGATATCAATTCAGGTATTTTATTACCATATCAAATTTTTTAGTCTCTTCTTAATGATCCTAATCCAATGTCTCCTGCCAATACTGAGGCTTCTAAGATCTATACTGATGATTTCTTTTTATACCAAACTCGTGTTCTTCAGTGTGTAGAGGATAGTTGGTACGTTCCTACTCTCACAGAGTCTTTTCTTGAAGCTCTTTAATCCTATAATTATACTTTTTATACATATATGTGGTCCTCAGTATACACATTTTCGTACACATTTCTCTATATTGGATTTTACTCTAGGTGTAATATACACATATCAATATACAGTATATATAAGTCGGGTATATACACACTGATTATGAATACAATATTACATTATCAATTGTTGAATTCTGTTGGAGTAATTACATCATCAATTTTAAGTATCATTTTGACAACTTGGGTTGCGAGAGAAAGTTGCTGCACTTTCGAGTGGAGTGACTCGAAGATGCCAAACTTTGAAAGGTCATCGATTTCCAGATTAATGCAGTCAATTCCAATAAACGGGTTATTTTCCTTAATTTGTCTAGCTTTTGCCTTTGTTACATAATCAAAGGAGTTGAGTCCAGAATTATCTGCTAACGCAAGTGGAATTGACAAGAGAGCCTCTGCGAAACCATTCACGGAGTACTGTTCGAGCTTATCGAAATTTGCAGCAGCCTTTTCAACTGCAATTGAGCATGCAATTTCTGGGGCTCCTCCTCCTGGGACTACTCTTGAATCTCTTATCAAGTTCCTCACGCAGCATATTGCGTCATGGATCGACCTTTCAGTCTCACAAACAGTCATCTGATTACCACCTCTGATTAGCACTGTAACTGCTCTGCTATTTGGGCAACCTAACAATCCATAAAAACATGAATATACAACCCAACCAATAAAATATCAACTAAATATCTATTATAAATACCTTCGATAACCACCACTTCGGAGTGATCTGTTCCAGTAGCAATTTCTCTAACGAGTTTGGCTGTTCCTAGTTTTTCTGGGGTTAAGTCTTCGAACCTTGCAACTATTTGTCCTCCTGTGGCTATTGCTATGAGTTCCATTTCAACTCCTCCTACCCAACGAACTGCTGGGATTCCTCTCTGCATCAAGAGATGGTTTGCTTCATCATCAAAGCCCCATTGGCATATTACCTAAGTTATGATTATCAATACTCATCAACATACAAAATTAGCTCCAGATTTCTCTACTCGATCAACCATGTCCAAGAAGTAATTTCGTTCACATTCCTGCAATTTTTCGTAACTTTCAACATCTTTTATTTCAATTTTGTTCTTGGTTTTCGGTTTCGGCTAAAAATTTATTTATTATTATGGTTTGTGAAATTTTATATAAATTGTTGGTATAAAGTTCTTACTGGTTCAAATGGGCATGTTAGAATTGCAATTTTGGCATCTCGCGTAGTCTTTCTCATTTGAGAATGACTTAAATCTTTATTCAAAACAATTCCCTGAATCAATTCAGTCTGCTCTAATCTTCCTCCAGCCTTGCTCTCAATCTATTTAATAATTATATGGAATTTATAATATATAAATCAACTTCCTCATAACTATAAATAAATCACCTTTATTAGTTCTAAATTAACATCCTTTCTTTCTGTATCTGCAACTGCCATTACTGCTCTCACTGCAATGTCAGCCAAATGTGACTGGCAGCTTGAAACCACCTTTGATCCGAGTGATGTGAACGCCGCTTGTTTTCTATACATTTGAATATCACTCTATCAATACAACTAACTAAACTAGTTTATAATAGAGTCTTACAGAATCTGATAATTGTCGGAGAATATATCTTGTTTAATAGCAATTTTTTTGAGTGTGTCGATTGCAATTGAGCATGCTTGTTCGTAACCGTCAGCAATATGTAGAGGGTGGAGTCCACGATCCAGGAACTTTAAGGCTTTATCTAGAAGTGCTCCTGCTAGAATTACAACTCCTGTTGTACCGTCACCGACTTCTTCATCTTGGCTTTTTGATAAATCAACCAGTAGCTTTGCACATTGGTGTTGAATCTATGTTTAATTTGTAATTTATGTCAAACATTGTACAATTACATAATTTACTACATTAAACTTACTTCCATTTTCTGCAAAACGGTAGCTCCATCGTTCGTGATTGTAACTTGGCCGTCTGGTCCAACTATTATTTTATCCATGCCTTTTGGTCCAAGTGACGTTGTGAGTGTATCTGATACACCTCTTGCTGCCAAAATATTTGACTTGTGTGCTTCGAGTCCTGTTATTCTTTTCTTTTCTTGTTCTCTAACGATGACGAATGGTTTTCCAAACTCATCGACCGCAACGTTCATTTTCTGCACTTTAGGAAATATTAGGGAAGGTATGGTAAACTTACTTTTAAATAGAAAATTATGATATATACTTGTATAAAAATAAAATTTGTTAAAATTAATAAGGATTTTACAAATCAAATAATATAATTATTATTAAAGTTAATGGTAGGAGACATTATATGTGGTACAAGTCAGTATGAGAAATTATAAAAAATTTACAAAAAACATTAATTTTTTTAATTAATTTAAAAATTTAAATTTATTATTATTTTTACATAAAATTTGATATGAGTTGTTATTCGATTTTTTTATTGGACTTGAAAAGTACAAAATATAAAAATAATACAATAATCAAGATTCCTATTGCCATCATTGAGAATTTCCTTATTAAATAATTACGGTTTAATTTTTTCGATGAAAGTCTAAATTTTAGTGTTTGTTGCTTGAGTCCGTCAGCCATTCTTCCGATATCTATAAAGGTGTGTTGAAAAAATTCTAACCTTCCAGGTTTTCTCCTCTCGACAATATTTCGTCAATATTCTTCTTCATAATATTAGTTACTTCGTTTAGGCTATCGTTGATCATATTGAGTGACTTTAGTGAATTTGGACTATTTAATTCATTCTTTATTTTATATATCACTCTATCTACAAATTAATTTTTAATTATAGAATATTTTATAACATACCGAATCCTATAAAATGGTATGGCTTTTTGACTGATGCTACTGCTGATGTGACACTGGTGTGTTGATTTCCAAATTGGTTTAAAACTTCCTCAGTAAACGCCTTACAAATCTGTGCGAGAAAGAGAAATAGTATTTTCTTAGGGTGGTTTGATGGAGCTATGCACATGTAACAAATTCCGTCTTCTACTATGTAATGGTATGACATGTCCCCTTCTATTACTGAACATTTCGAATCCGTTGAACCTACTCTTCTACAGATCATGCGAGAGTTCATTTTTATTGTCTGAAAATCAACTTTCTTGGTGTTTTGATTATTAACTGAGGTATCAAAATTACGATCATTCCAAATCTCAACCAGGGGCAGCCCATCTGACGATCGGCACAAAACAACTATATCTGCCATAATTAATATTACAAAAAACTTATCATTTTATTAAATTTAATAGTACAACTAATTTTTCAAAATTATAAAACCTGACTAATCACACATACTACTAACATTTAAACACAAGATTTTATTAACATTTCTTTACAAAATAACATTTTTCTACATGAATTAAAATAAAAAACAGTTTTATTAATATCAAATTAATGGTATTTTAATAGCTAGAAAATGCTATTCATCACATGAGAGTTTCCCTTCCTCCCTAATTAAATTTAAAAACTGTTAATTAGAACACGAACTTTAATGCTTTTATTGTTTTAAATTCGTCATAATGTTTTTTACGTTGTTCTTCGAACATTTTCTTCTTATCGTCATCGTTTTTTATCTCCATCAGTCTACTTGCCACCTGTTCGTTAACAGACTTTTGTACCTATACGATTATCTAAATTCTATCAAATTACTTCTTTAAAATACTCCGACCTGAGACTGAAATCTTCCTCTGATCCAGAATCCTATAATATATATTTATGTGATGAATTTATCATTGACTTACCCAGGTGTCGTAGTTGAATGGAGTTGAAACTTCAGTTATTTTCATCCTCGTCCCCCGCTCATTGTTCTGTTCACTAATACTTTTTTCATCCCAACTAATACTTTTGTTCCTATCAAACAATGATTAATTGTTTAACTATTAACATACTTGCGATTAAAATCCTTCTTCATTTTTATGTATATCACATTTTATGATACAACTGTATAATCAAAAATCAATATTTAATTAAAACATATTAAAATAAAGTAAACTTAAAATTATAAAAAATGTATTGTAATATAAGTAGTTTTATGTTTCCAAATACCACACACTGTTATAGACAAAAAGAGATATATTATAGATTTATATTAAAAATTATGAATTCCACATTTAGGTACATAATTCTATACTGTTTTGTTTTACAGAGTTTGGTTTAAAGAAATTTGGTACATATGTAGATAACCACTGGTCAGAAATTTCCGTTACATTTTGAATATAATTTTTCTTTGTTAATATACAATCGTTGAAAACAACATATCTAACAAATTTCGTTATATATATAAATGTTACCCTGGAAATGTAGGTCTATTGAACATTACCGATGATGGATGTATATATACACACTGATTATTGACCTGTTGAAACGATTAATTTTATTTGATCATACCAATGTGTTGTAAGATTTTGATTCAGGGCAAAATTTAGCTGAATTGGTCCAGTTTCCCTTTGTTAAACACTTTCTGACCTGATCCCAGCTCGACGAATCGGTCAATCTCGATATGTTTTTTACTCCGAATTGTTCAGAGGTTATTAGTGATACAAGTTGATTTCGAATATCCTTTGCTCTAGTAAACGCGTGATTATTTACAGCAAATTGTTTACAAAATATTTCTCGAGAATTTGCCTGTAGATTATTATTAATGATTTATCCTTACGTTTTCCCAAAGGTTATATATGTTCAGGAGTGTTAGGTGGTCTCCGTACTTATTATACAAGTTTGATCTTAGCTTAACTCCCTCAGGATTAAACTTTTCTACAACCAGTTTACATTACATAAAAATATGAGTAAATTATTTATATTTCGAACCTGTATCGAAAAGTGCAATTTCTGATGACAGAATGGAGACGATTGTCAAAATTTCAGAAGTACAGGAGAACTCAAATGATGTGATTAATAGTTTAGAATGTATTGGCAACAGCGGTATTTGTGCCATCATCTTCCTATATAGCAATGAATCAAACAATTGAAAAAATTGAGTTACCCTGGTTCTGTTAAATTCCCCTCAGAATCCAGTGCTCCAAGTCTGTATAAGTTCAAGGCAGATGATAGTATTGATCCTTTATCGGGAGGGTCAATGAACGGGAACTCGAAAATGTCCTTAATTCCAACCATCTAACCACATGTGATCGAAAGATTAAGGATTAAACTAACTTTAAGTTGTAAAAAAACAAATGAGAAGTCGATAAGATGTATTTCAGGGGTGGTGTTTTGAGGCATTTTTTCGTAAGAATCAAGTGTATAAAGACGGTATATCTCACCTAAACGGTTTAATGATTAGTTTCAAACCTGGACATTCTCTTCCAGCCCTTCCAGCTCTCTGCTTAGCTGATGACTTTGATGTTACGTTAACTGTTAGCGATTCAAAGTTATTCTTTGGGTTATACTTTCTCTGTTTAACAAGGCCAGTGTCAATTACGTATTTGATTCCCGGAATTGTGAGCGATGTTTCTGCGATATTTGTTGCCAAAACCACCTTTCTGGACTTTGGCGGGGTGGTTTTGAATACTAAATTTTGCCTTTCTAATGATAGTGCCGAGTATAGTGGGCATATCTCCAGTGACTTCCAGCCACTCATTTTATACTTCAAGTCTCCTAGCTTTACATACACGTTGCTAATTTTTTTATAGTCTATTGATTCCATTGTATTATGTAAATGTCTGGTCTTTTCCTTCAAAAGACGCTCTAGTATTTCTATATCTTCTTGGCCTGGCAAGAAGACCAGTATATCACCTGTTTCGGTCGAGAAATTTATTTGGAGAACTGATATCATTGCAGCCTAATCATCAATTATACAACTATATAATGCATAGAATATTATATATAATAATATACATCTGTAATATAATTTATAAATACCTCGAGATAATCTTCAAAGGGTGCTGGTGGGTAGTATATATCAACAGGGAACAACCTCCCGGGGACATTAATTGTAACTGAGTTTGGAAAAAAATCATTGAACACATTGGAATCTAGCGTTGCGGACATTACGATAAGCTTCAGATCAGTCCTTTTTGCAAGTGCTAGTTTAATAATTCCGAGAAGTATATCTGACCTTATTGAGCGTTCGTGTACCTCGTCCACTATTACTACGGAATATTTTGATAGAAGTGGGTCAGAAATGGATTCCCTCATTAATATTCCATCTGTTACATACTTAATTCTGGTTGATTCAGTTGATTTGTTTAGGAATCTCACGTTGAATCCAACTGTGGTACCGAGTTCTGTATTTGTAAGTTTCGCTACATATTTTGCGAGTGAAATTGCTGCAACTCTTCTCGGTTGTGTAACTACTAATTTTTGTTTTGGGTTTGTAAAACTGGTGTAGATCCATATTGGCACTGATGTTGATTTTCCACTGCCTGTTGTTCCCACCAATATCAAACATTGTTTTTCTTTTAATTTTTCAAAAATTAAGTCCTTTACCAAGTTAATTGGTAAGGATTCTGGAATCATGTTACTAATAATTGTTCTAAACCACCACACACATAAATTATACTTATCACATATTTATTAATCATCTTCTAAAATATTATTCGATTTTATTCACCTTTAACTTCCAGCCGTGCAAAAACACGAGAACTGCCGTCTTTACTCCCACCAAACCTATCATGAACACTATGATGTTCTCCATTTTACAGCCATTTGTGAGCAACTTGTCGTAAATCTTTGGAGAACTGATCATGACTATTCCTGCTATCAAGTTCAGTAGTCCCATAAGCAATGTGCTTATTGACGAGTCGAATGTTTCGACAACAAAGAGCCAGACTTGTCCGTTTAAATGTGATGTGAAGATTGAATAGAGGATGATTGAAATGATCGTTGTACACTTATGGCCGAATGCTATCGTGATATAGGACATCAGGAGGAAGATTGTTTCGAACCACATTATGTACATTGATCCCATTTTATCCAGGAAGTATGCCAAACCGAGACACACTGTAACTGATGCTCCCATTCCTATTGCCAGATAATTTCTTTCTTGCTCTGTCATCATTCTGTTTGAGATTGTCATGTAAAATGAGGCTGTGATCATTACGATCATGAAGATGATGTTGAGCATGAGGAAGTGTACTGAGAAAATGGATTTCTTCAAAACTCCAACCTTATCAAGTTCAATATCGAACAATGACAAAATGAACTCTTTTTTGGATTTTTTTCTTTTTTCTGTCTTTTTATTTTCACCATTATTTGTTTCCACATTTATTGCGTTTAATGCTTCGTCCAGTTCACTCTGCTTATAAAACCTTTTAGGTGGGAAAAATACACATGCTATGATGAAGACGCCTACGCACAATATCGGCAGTGGCAACATATTTACTGATAGTGATATATTTGTTTTGAACATGACGTGCTTCATCAAAATCGGGACGAACATACCTACTGAAATCGATGCTCCCAACAGTGATGTGATTAACAGCTCACGGCCTGGGTACAGTACTGTTGCGTTGAAGCATGGCAATACTAAGAAATCAATTCCAAAGCCCACAAAGATGGATCCTGGTACATATAATCTGAAGGCTTCACTTGAGAAACTGATCAGCAGCATTCCTATGAACATACATGCTGTTCCTATCATTGCCGTCAGTTTCGCTCCAATTACTATGTTACATGAACCTGCAACTATCGATCCAAAGAATGTTGAAGCCATTAAATATGAAAAGATGTTATTGATTCCCATCGTTTGTTGTTCACATGCTGCTCTTACAACTTGTTCTACTGATGCTTTGGCTATTTCCTCATCTGTACATAGCCATAAATATGCTCCGCTCTTCACGAACATGTCAAAGAATGACGGGAACGCCCACATGAATCTTCCAAACAGGAATAGCGAGAACGTCGTTAAGAACAGGAAGTAGTACCGGTTTGCTCCGTAGACTTTACATTGTGTTCTCGCATCCCTAGCATCATCGTTTTTAACAAACTCCTCTATAGGGTGCCTAAATCTAAACTGAAACGTCATTTTTTACAAGTATTTTTAAAATATTATGGTATTTTTTGGTTTTATTTTTGTTTTCTTTAAAGTTTTTTTTCAAATTATTAAAATGTGTTTATTGATTTTTATAAAATATTATTTCTTTTTTTAAAAAAATTAATTAATTTATCTTTAAACTTCGTTATTATTTTTAAAACTTCGTTATATTTAAAATTTTAGTTAATCTTTATAACTTCGCTAGTCTCTAAAACTTCGTTAATCTTTAAAATTTTCTTTATTATATTCAAAAACTTCGTTATTATACTTTTTTAAAACATTCAATATCAAATTTGAATATTTTCTTGACTGAATTATTATTTTAAAATTATACTCCAAATCCGGTAAGAAGACTGCGTTTATTGATATTTTACAGTGGAATCCAAAAATATTTTAGTATATCTTTTATGTAAATTTAAAAATAATGATATTAGAGTATTTTTAAAATTAAAATTATGTATTTCTGGATGTATATTTTACAGATATAGTAGAGGAGTTACTCTTTTAAAATTGATCTGAAGAAGGTTGTAATTTTTATAAAAAATAAAATAGAAATGATTTAAACAATTACTATTTTACAACTTACTTAAAATGTGTAGATGTAATCTTTTTATATAGATCCCTTATTTTTTGCTCTGGGGTATATACACCATCTAATAAGATGCTATTTCTAGATTCAGTTGTGTCTAACTGATATTATTTTTTAATTCCAAGCCCATCAAAACACAAATTTAAAATAATCTTTTATGATGGAATTATATATGGGATGTGTAAAAAATAACTCTAAATTCCTGATATTATTTAGGAACCTGCCCTATGAGCACTCATGATCTATCTCACCAACAATACTTATCTCTCCCTAATTTTACCCTTTCATTAAGACGCTCTTCCTGTGTTAGATTACCTTTAATAGTCTTGGTAACGTTTTTGTAAGACCACATACCAGACTTCTCCCTAACTGATATAGTGGTGGTCTTATTCTTATCACGAAAACTCTCATTTTTCACTCCATCCATGTCAACTTTAACCTCCTCTTTTCCTAATAAATAAGATTAAATTAAGAAACGAACTTATGTTATAGGGAATTGTAGTTATTAAATCCACACTAAATGGCTCATCAATTGATAGTGTTCTATTACTTAAAATACATGTTATGATCCTTTCTTCAGTGGCATGAGTTAATGGGTGTTCAATGATGATTCTGTCGTTAACTGAAGCCTCTTCAACAAACTTTGTTTCGAACCTAAAAATATTCATTATAAACTAAATCGTACCCTTGAACAGTATTTGAGGAAGATACTATCCTTCCAGTGCCAATAATTTCATTAACCTTTTTATTTTCATTATTTTCATCTTTTGATTCATCCACTTCAAGGGATTCCTTTTTCCTTTTTTTAGAAAGTTTCGAGATTCCTTTGAGCTTAATCTTACCAGAAACCTTCCTATTATATAAGTCTGAACTAGTCATTATTTATAAAAAACTATTTTATCATTTTAAATAAAAATTTTAAAAAACAGTATAAATTAAAATATACTTTTACCCATATATAGTAATGTCATTAAATAGTATATTTTGTCATGTTTGTAGTTCTTATAAAGATATAAAATGTTTAATGACTATTAAAATTTGTAATTTATTTTAATAAAACAATGTTTTTGTGTAAAATTGCATAAATTCATGGCAAACATTGCTTCGAAAGGATATTATATCACAGGAATAAATAATGTTAACGTACGTCTATATCCGCAGGTACTTGGCATTTACAAAATACACGAACATAACCTTTGCAACGCACTGAGAGACTTTGGGCTAATTATCAAGTCTGATAGGTTAGTTAACTCTACACATTCACAATTAGTCGGCGTATTCTCCTCAACTATAGCTATGATTTTTTGAGATTTTTACACCTCATGAGACCTAGCGAAGTCTGTATGATCGCCCATGGTTACTCACTACTCAAACTCGATGATAGAAATTGGTGGAACTCATTCACTTCAATTTCATCCCAGGTACCCCAATTGTTTAAAATAATATGCAGTCGCTTTATGACATTGACGGGAAGGAAATCGCAGGTCTGCTGTACAGCCTATCAAGGGTAATTATTATGGAAATCAATAGTTTTAGATATATTCACAAAAAACCAATTTAATTGAAAGATTAATTGACGAGTCAAAGTCATGGATAAACCTGGCATCGCCAATCTCACTATCACTGTTAGGTATCTCAACTCACTACTAAATAAATGATAAATGTAATTATATATACGTTTAGTTAAGGTTGTGACTCACTTCAAGTGCGGCTCTGAGATAATGAAGATGCTAAATTTGAGATCATTACAACTAATTGATGAGTTGATGATTGTAGATATTGTTTTTTTTCGTAAGTTTATAGTTTTAAAACTTTATAGTGACATCGAACGTTGAATCGAAAACCCACGACATTAATTTCTTTCGACAAATGTGTCTAAGAATCATAGAATTAATTGACCAGGTCGAATTACATCAATTAAGAGCAATAGGTAACATTTCCCATTAAACAATATATAAATTATTAGCTGCTTCAATAAGCATGGGTGGATTTAAATCACATATAATGTTCAACGTTTTGACAATTAGATTATCGCAAATTGCAACTAGGTTTGTAAATTAATGAAATAAAGTAAATTTCGTAGTAAAAACCTTACAGAGAGTGATGTCATATCAATACTTTTGGCATTCACCACTCAGAAGTTCCTTGCCCACAATGACCTTGGCATCGACTCTAAAACTTATAAGAAATTTCTTAAAGAAAACCCAACTTCAACCACTGAAATCTTCAAGTTCCCCTTACCAGAATTCGGGCCTGTAATGGCAGACTCACTTTACAGAAATAAGGATAGAATTACATCGAACGGAATGCCCATAGTTTTTAGAGCAATTTCCATACTTGGAATACCTATAGAAGATGATTTTTTTAATCAACTAGTGACTAGAACCTGTAATTATATAGATCAAGATTTATACAAGGGGTTGAAGCTTTCAAATCTTGTAGTGGTAGGTTACTGCTAAATCAACGTTTTCAGACCTTTGTGAAGTTCAAAAGAGACAACTCAGACTTCTGGAAGTCAATTCATGGGACTTTAACTAGACAGTAATTACCACTGTGTTTATAATTAATTTAGGAATGACTTGCAGTTAACTGGAGATCTAATTTCCAAGATGATAAACACAATTTCAACCATAGAACGAGGGAGTTTGTCAGACAGTAAATATTTGGACATGGTCAGAAACACTCTTATCAAGGTATTTTATAAACCAATATATTGATTAGAATTGTGAAAGTTATGCTTGTTCCATGAGTGCTAAATCTCTTTTGGCCCTAACCAGACACTTTTCACTCTCAAATCAAACTGAGATGCTCTGTTCAGATGAATTCATGGACGCCATTATAAGCAAGGTATCCAATAGTTTATCTAATTGTTCATTAGATTAACGATTTTTCACTTTCAGATTTGACAAGAATCCTGAAAAGTTATACTAGTTTAGACAAATCTAATCTTAATCAAGCCAAAATTGACATTATGGCTAGTAAATTTGAGGAAAGGATTAATACGGAAAAAGCCTCTAACAACTTGGAATTAAACAATCTGGTTCAAATTTTAAGGTCAAAACCAGAAAATTGTCCTTAAACATATTTTAAATATTAATTTATTAAAATTAAAAAATCAATAAGATATTATAGAGTACTGATGAATAAAATTTAGAGATTGTTTAATGAATCATTGAGAAACGGGTGACAAAAAATCTGCTTTAGATAATTCTGGTCCCAACCCTTGGGGAAAATCGACTCATCTCCCCAACGACCATTGCCTTTTACTGCTTCACAGCAAAGGTTGAGTGACTTCGAAGAGTATTTTGGTAGTGTTTTAAGCCGATATGGCGATTTCGAAGCTGATAATCTCTTAAACCATGATAAAGCATTCATTTGGCTACTGAAAGTAGGCTTCCATAAGCCCTATAAAGATAAAATAAAATGTTTAGTACCTGGATTGATCTGTTTGTGGTCCAAACTCCAGATTGTCCATGTTTCATATATTCCATTCTTCCAGAAGAGTTGCGATGGAATTGGAGAATCTCGTCAATATGTCTTGCCTCGAGGTCCTTGAGGCTTATTTCATACTTTGACCCATCTCTATAACTAAAAAATGGTAATTTAAGACAAACCTAAATGTTGCTAGTGGGAGTTCATATTGTTCATGGTTTACAGAAATATCGATTTGAGGGTTCTTGATCTGAAACACATGTAGAAGGTTCCTCAGGTAATATCTTAAGCCTCTACTGCTGTGTCCAGTCTCACTATACCTCAAAACAATGCTCTTAAGTTGCCAAATACCATTTGTTGACATACTACAAAAGAATCATCATGGATGAATAAAATTTGATAGAAAAAACGAAAAATTATAAAAAATTTTGAATATATAAAAAGTTTACAAAAAAATCAAGATTCAATGATATACATAATGTGTATAATTAAAGTTATAAAAAATATGTTTAAATACACATTAATATGTAGGTGGATGTAGGTGAAGGTATAATGAACTAAGAAATAGACTGGACCAAATCATCCAAAATAATTAGGTCTAAATTTAATATATGTGAAAAATTAAATGTGTATTTAAACAGCCTTTTATTCATTTCATTCCCCATCTTTGGCCTAAAATGCTACCCCACCATTATTGAACAGGATTCCTAGGATATCTTTTATTTAACTCTTTTCCCCTATACGGTCTTGATTTATTTTAAGTAGAAATTGGATGCTAAAATAATTACCATAGTTAACGCCGATTGCTGGAGACACCAAACACCACAATAACCTAAATATCGTAATAGGATTTATAAATATGGACAGAGCTGATGTTCAGGTAATTTTTTCCATTTCTAACAATCATTTACTTAGGTACATAAAGCCTTCCAAAAACAGGCGAACGTGAGTATTAAGAAACTCCAGAAACTGGGACATAAAGCCAGATACTGGAAAGATGTTGGTATGGGTTTTGTAACACCAAAGGAGGCAAAAGAAGGCCACTATGTGGATAAGAAGTGCCCATTTACAGGAAACGTCTCCATCAGGGGAAGAGTTTTAAAGGGCATGGTGATCTCACACAAGATGAAGAACACTTTGGTCATGAGGGTCAACTACCTACAGTATGTTCCAAAGTACAATAGGTTTGAGAAGAGACACAAGAACGTTCCTTGCCACGTCTCACCCTGTTTCACAGTGTCAGCCGGTGATATAGTAACTGTTGGCCAGTGTAGACCACTTTCAAAAACCGTGAGGTTTAATGTTCTAAAGGTCGAGAAAAATGAAATCTTCGGCAACCCTCGCAAACAGTTCAGACTCTTCTAATTAATTTCTCTAATATAGTTATATTATATATACATGTAATAGTTTCAAAATCACATTACAAGCTTGGTGGTTTAAACCCTTTGTTGTACCTATTGTGGTGTTAGGGTTTTAAAAACTAACGTGTTTTTTCTCCAAACCTCGGCCAAAATACCCTCTTGTACCTTACCTGATAACGTAAGGTCCCTAGCTACACAGTTGTACTGATAAGTACTAAACTCTCCATTGAGTTCAGCTAGCCTAATGCCCATTAGATTAGGAAGTATGACATTAGTATTTAATCCCTTATGTCTCCTCTAAAATATTGTTAAAATGTAAAAAAGTACCAGTAATCTTGAAACTCTCAGGAAGTCACATGGCTCAAACTTATTCAAGAGTCTTCTTGAATACAGGCAGAAGAGTTTAAAACTATCTTCAGTTAAATTTGACTTTGAGGATAAAATCTCAAACAGTCTAGGACAGTCGTAGTCTGGGCTTTGGTCTTTAACTGAGTTTTTCAGTACACTATTTTGGATAGAATTAATTAATTCAACGTTTGCTAAACCAGTGTTTTTGGCAAATATTGCAATATCGGTCAACTAAAAATAGTTAAAAGTTTATGTGATAATAGAGTATAGATTTGTGAATATAACATACTGATTTATTATCCAAATCATGTAGATATGGTAACAAATGTTTCAGAATATATTCAAATTTCTATGAAAACGTGGAATGATATATGAAAATACCTCTGTATGAAGATTCAAACCTCTTGGAATCATTGATGAGATATCCTTCATGATAGATGCGATGCTATGAGATCTGAGTTTAACAAAACTTACTGAACTGGAGGAAAGTTATATGGCTTAGAATAAACCTTATCCAACACCTAAAAAGAATAAATGTTAAGTCCAAATGTTAAAAATAACACAAATAAAATAAAATCATTACGATTTCAAGTAGTTGTACATCGTTTATTTTAAGCTTATTGTAAACTGAGATGGCTCTTGAGATGATCGATGGTTCTACGATTTCTAAAGTGAACTGTGAGATTATAGTATAATACCACAAGTGTTCAGGTTATCTATTAGGACATTTGATAGGGTTTCAAAGTAATTCAAATCCTTGTACTTTGAAATACCAAAAGACTCAGCTAAAGGCACTCATGAGAAAGAGATAATATTAAATATTTTCTTAATTACAAATAGTATACCTAAATTAACTAGTTGATCAACGTTGGGTGGTCTGTGTGATGTTTTAAAGGAGAACATGAGGTGGCTACAGTTGATTTGTCGCTCTTTTGAGTGAGCAATGTCATTGCTCAATCTTCTGAGGAACTCAAGTGACACAGAGTTAAAAAGTCTGAAATTATAAACCATGCAGTTTGAAAAAGCCTAAACTTGATGAACAAATTGTAAGATTACTCTTGCTACAGCCAAAATTGAAGCGTTTTCTGCGATATCAATAAGCGAGATGAACCTGGTGGCAACGAGAGAAAACAGGTATTTATTAAAAATCCTGCACGATGAGAACGCCGAGCATATTCTTCCTAGTTGGAGTGGTGAATAGTATTCCATTCTTTCAATCAGATGATATGTGACCTTTTCAATAGCATCCACACACTTTAAATTACCCAAATATAAACAAACAGTGGGCAAATCTGAAAATTCGTGAGAATTTTGTTGACTGAATATACCTGTAAAGTATCTCGATCTTTTAATAACCTTTTTAACTATAAGTTTAAATCTCCAGTCTGATATATCTACTTCTTTAATCTCGTTTAGACGTTTTAACGCGAGAACGTAGTGATAAAGTTTCTTCCTCTTATGTCTACACATCATTATTATCAGCAAAGATATTTAGTTTTAATATTATATCTTTCAAGGAATAACGAAACTAAAAAGAGTAAGTGTTATTAAAACCTGTAATAAATCCATGATTCTAAAAGTTTATTTGATGAGGTTGCTGCAGCTATTTTTTTAGGTAAATCCCATAGGTAGGATAGGGAATTTTTAGTTGATTGATAAGAGGCCTTGTAGTTAAAGTGGATAGGCTGGGTATTTTCGATTGAAGCCGGTTTTGTGTATCTTTCAACATATCTGTTCCAGTTTCCTTTGCCAACTCTTTTATGGAATCGATAATGTGTAAAATATCTCTAAAACTTGATGTAAATTGGAAGGAAATATATCTAAATGAAGAGAACTAGTGTGTTACCTTAGTGTGTAAAATAACCTTGGAATTAAGGGTTATAATGTTTAAATTGTGATAAGGAATCATGGAAATGGAAGTGATAAAAAACATGGAATTAAATATGAAATATAATACAAATTCCACAATAATGTGGATTAGTTAGTAAAATAATATACTTTTAATATGTTAAATATTTAATAAACGAAATTTTTTGTTAATGTAGTGAAACAATGGTTTGCCTAATAACATTCTATTAGTAATTATTATTTTATAATTAAAACTTATTATAATTGTATTATAGATAATGTCGAATATTATGGAATTGGATAAAGCTAGGAAGGATATTGAAATTGAAATGGAAGCGTTAATGAGTTACTTAAACAGTGAAGAGTGTAAATATGTCGGTTTAACTGGACCACTCGTGGATAATGAACAGTTTCCTAGAAACGATATAGACATTTATGAGGTCAGAAAAGCCAGAGGGAGAATTATGTGTTTAAAAAACGATTACCAAAGGTTAACAGGGGAGATCGAAAAACTATTACATGAACTACACAGTCAATATAGAAATAAGGAAGTTAAATAATAGAAATGTAGGTGATTGTTTGATTACTACCTTAATCGCTAATTTTAAATTTGAATTTAATCGAATTAGTTGTACATAATAAAAATACCATATACTCTCAAAATATTATAGATCATGACTGTTATAAAATAATTGTATTATAATTTATTAAATATAAAGGTAATTTATGAATAAGTGTTGAAAAAGTAAGAAGATGCGATGAACACATACCATAAAAAGTAGAATCTGCGATAATTCATCAAAAGTGTAATACGAAGTTGACAACCCAAGATCTGAATCAAAAATGGGTTAAAAAGGAAGTAAAAATTGTAAAATGTGTTATACCTATTGTAAGAAGAGGTATCTACAATTATACCAGTACCCCCATAATATTAATGATATACCCAATTTTATTTTAATACATTCCATTTATTTAATTTAACTGTATATTTATTTTATTCATTCATTGATAATACAATATATCCTATTTCCAGATTTTTAGCATAAGTAACATTTAGTTATCCCATTTAAATTAAAACATTGTTGCAAAGATCATCAATCAAGGACCGACGACAAACATCACACACTATATTTTTATTCTATATCAAACATTTTATATTATTGATTGGTCATATATTAGTGATTGGTGTTTTATATTCGACATATTTATTCTATAATTTCCCTATACCTATATTCGGATATCTAAACCGTAACATGTTTTCATGATTGATTTATTATCTAACCTGGATTTTAATTTATTAAAAAACCATTTGCTAACAATAGTTATAATCGGTTTATTGGTTATTTATTTTCATACAGGATCTTTCTAGAAAAATGAATGCATACGGCCATAGACCACCACAATACCCATATCCGAAGGATGATCTCCATCACTTCAATCCAAACACATACCAGCAAAATCCAGTGCCCCATCCAGTTAATACAATGGGTGTTTCTAGCGTTAACTCAAATTTCCATCCAAATTATAAGTATACATCTAGACACCCACATGAGCCATCTAAGTTCTCGAATTTCGATAAAGAAGTGCCATCCAATAATGTAGAATATGCCCGTGGAGGATGGTCCAACGGAAACGTATCAGAACCAGCTCCAGAAAAATATTACTCAGTGAACGTCCCGCCGGCAAACACACAACCCTCATACCAAACAGAACTTAAGCCGGAAACGTGTGTGCCCAAGAATTTTAAACCAGAACATAACACACAAAGCAACTGGGATAACCCAGTGAATCAACATTCTAATGTCAGATTAGCTATTTTCTTAGAAAACTGTAACGTGTCATACGATCTGTTAGAGTCGGACCTGAGGGAGCTCTTTTCATACTACTCAGGAGTACACTCCTTGTATATCTCACCAGAGTATCCAGCAGCAGAACTAGTACTTACAGATCCAAACGCATGCAAAACAGCATGCTCAGACCTTAACGGTGTGGTGCTCCACGGCATCGGAACCCTAAGGTGTGTTGTCATGCTCCCAGGCCAGAGCCTAAACTCCCTCATGTCAACAGCAAACGTCTATCAAAATTTTAATAAGCCAACCAGTTCTAACTCGAGTGCGTCTACAGTGGACAACCCTAACCTTAGATATTCATATAACGAGATGAAAAATACAAACGGTATAGATTTTCTTAATTTATGTAGCTAGATGATATATAAATTTTATTATATAATATGTAGGACACGGTAAAGTGAATCACCCAAGACCCCTCACGGTTAATAACGTTGAACATGTAGTTGGAATGACGAACAGACCGAACACGAATCGCCTGTGCCGTTTCGAGTTGATAGAGCTGTTTTCGTTCGAGCCAGACTTTGACGTGACAGCGCAGATTTTGGGCCCAAATAACACAAACATAGAGTACATAATGAAAAATGCCAACAACAAAGTGGACATTAGCATCAAGGGGAAACCACTAAACTCAGCATCGGCCACAGACAGACTCCACATCACAATCTCCTCAAACGATTTCTACTCGTACAACAAGGCCATATTCATGACCGAAGACCTCCTGTGCTCAGTGTGCGAAAAGTACGTAGAGTTCGTCAGAGAGCGAGGAAAAATGGTCTCAAACCTAGTCGGCTTCTGCAGACACGAGTACGAAGAAGACAACTCGGGAAAACTTGACTACAAAGGCTCACTCGAAAAGCCAAAGACATGGCTAGAAAATAACAACAAGAGATTTAACAACCAAAAGTTCAATCATTACCGTAACAACTTCTCCAAAAAAGTCAATGATCGTAGCCGACCCATTCCACCGAGTAGAAACCAAAACCAGAGAATTCCAGCCAATCCCAGAAATAGAGGTTTCAGAAAATAATCAGTTCACAGTTTAAATATATATGTTCCAGGACGTTTTAACTTTTGATTGTGTATCTTTATTTGGGTTGATGATTTCCAAACATGTTCATTATATAGAAGCCAATTGTACTTGGGATGATAGTTTATATTCCGAAGTACCAAGTATCCGAGATAATAAAAGATTAATCCACATTTAAAATACAATTTATTACTCAGTATATCCCTCTAATTTGGACTGTAATTTTTAATTGGTATCATACATCTATTCAATTATAATCCACACTGCGCTGCCACGCAACTTCATTACACACGCGAGGCCAACTCTTAATCTCTACTCTACACACTACTCAAAGTAAATATAAGTTCATAAATTACATAGTCTATGCTTAATGTTAATGGAGTAAATGTTTATGTTTATGAATATATTAAATTAGTCTGAAGAGGTTTCGGAGTCGGGGTCGTGATAGTAGTCGCCCAGAAACAGAAAGTAAGGATGACTTGGCATGTAGTTCTTTAGAGCCCAGTTAGTTCCACGCTCCTAAAAAAAATAAAATCCCAAAAACCTACGCTTCTGCGACGCTCCAAATACCTAGTCACAGGGTTCGTGTTCTCAGCGAGAGCGCGCTCCTTCTCCGCATTTATCCACTCGATTGTGTAACGCTTAGGCTTTATACCTAAAATCATAAAAATAATTATAAAATAAAAATTAATGGATAACACGTCTAAAATTAGTAAAATTGTTACTTATAAACTAGCTGACTAGGAAATTTAATTAGTTAATTTTTTACCAATTAAGAAAGAGTTCTGGATCAAAAAGGCCGCAACAAACACAATAAATATGCAAGGGATAGCTGCGATGTAAGTAGGGAACTGAAGAATCCAAGCAACCCAAGCTCTGTGCTGTCTCCCAAACTCGCCAACGAGAACTGTGTGAAACACTCCAGCCGGCCTTAGAGTCCAGTGTTCCCAGTTATACTTGTGGTTGTAGACGGGCTTTACGTTTCTATACTTCTTTGGGGTTCCATCGGGGTTAAATTCGCGAGGAGGCGGGGGTGGTAAGTTATGGATGGGTGGAAGCGAAGCGAAGCATCTTAGTTGTAAGGGAGAACGTGTTTGAAAATTAAGGTGAGGAGTGTGCCTAAATATTAAAGAGTTGGGAATCTTGGATAAGAAACGACAACCAAAGACTGTCATAATAAAACTAATTTTAAAATGATAAATTTAAGCTTCAAATGGTAAAATTAAATTAGAAATGGGAGTTTTGATTATTTAATAAATTAAAAATAATGATGGTGTCGAGAAATCAAATTCAAAACATTGTTAATAAAGAAAAACGATTAAAAATATATAAATGAACAAATATAAATTTTATTTAAAAGGTAAGCGAAAATGTAAAATGAAATTTAAATGTAGTCAAGGTATACTCTTGTTTTATATGTAGGAACTAGTCGGGCGATATCATCAATGTGTAAACTTTGTCAAAATAATGGAATTAAAAATATATGTTATATATTAAATAGTTATTAAAAACGTTTATTTACTACATTTAATAAACTTTACAATGTCAACATAATTTTTTAATGGATTCCACGTCCAAGGAGGAGTATACGGAGGGGTTATTCTTTTCAAGAGTCAAAAAAAATAATGAAACCATCTCGAGCTGCTCATCCAACAGAAAGTTTTGGTTCTTCTGGTGTACCCAAATCCTAATTAACTCGGAAAGAAGTTGTTTGGAGAGCTGAAACTCAAACATATTCAACACAATCATTCCGAAAAGGGATACGATAAGGTCGTCGTTATTGAAGCAAGCAAGTTTCCTGTACACTTCCCTCACAATAGATCTTGAGAGTGGTCTTTTGTGGTATTTTACCTTCATGTTTGGTATCAAGTCCCTATCTATTTCTGATTCCTCTCTCTGTTCAAAGTGGATTCTTGCAAGTCCCTGTATCAGAAGCCTAAGGCCTCTAGGAGCTAATGCAGGTGTTCTGAAGAAAACTGAATGTATATATTGTTTCAAAATGGGATTTAATTCCTTTAAACCAGATGAGCTACCTGACACATTACTTATGGGTGGATCTACTGATTTGATTGTATTGTATTCTAGTTGAGTTTGTTCATGGTTAGAATTAGGCCCAAAGAAGTTAGAAGAGTGAAAGTGGTCCATTTGTGTGAAAAGATATGAAATGTCACCCTTAGCAGTTGTATCGAGAGATTTAGGAAGGCTTAGAACAGGGTAAATTGCGTCATACTTTCTCAATGGTAGGATTATCCTAAAATCCCTAGGGTTTGGGTATATGTCCAGTAACCTTGTCATTAGCTCAAACTGCGTTGACCTGTATGGTGGTGTCGACTCATATATTTTCCCCGGCATTTCAGAGTTTATCAAAGTAATTAGTCTTTTGTAGTACCCATAAAGTTTGTCCACAGTCTCCTTAGAATTGTTCTCTTGTGAAAGTGAATTTGGGTTCATCTCCGAAAAGCCTTCATCGGAATAAGAACTGTTCTGCCACACTGACCCAGGAACGATGTAGTTCTTAAATTCAAGAGATAGTATGTGAGTTTGTATTGACCAACAGTCACTAATAAAGTCCGTGAATTCAAGATGACTCAAAATGCTATGCTTAGATATCAACTCATCCAAAATCACTGAAATGTTTGGAAAGTATCTCAGCTTTAAGAAAGACTCTCCAATCCATGAAAGATACTTGAATTCCACATTCTAAAATGTTATTTTATAATTATAACTATTACCTTTAGATTATCTTTGACGTTCGACCAAACATCGTCCAGAAACTCAGTTCCTGGATTAAAATGAAACGAAGCGTAACCCTTTAATAGTAGTCCAATTAGATGTGATGAATAATAATCTTTATGTCCCTTATAACTAGTATATACTCTATGAACAGCCTTTGCTACATTTATTGAATTGTATCCGCAACGACCTGAAATTTTATTCATTAACACTATTACAGTTATATATATATTATACAATAGTATATATATTATATATACAATACTATATATACAATGTATACTATACTAATTTGGAAATAATACCTAATGCGTGGATTAGTAGTGGGAGTCTGTACAACTCTAGTTCGTGTACTCTGGATAAAACAGAGTCTTCTAATTGGTTTAATGCTCCTTGAGCAGCCGCGTCATAGAAGAGGGATAGGTCATCAATAACCAACTGTACGTCCCGCATTAGAAGGTGTGCATGCTTTGCCGAGACCAGCTGTGCTATTTCGTAAACCCAAACTCGATATGTGACATCTTGAAATATAAACATCGTTCTCAATAGCCTATAATATCACATATATACACCTTTGTTAACATATGTATGTCTTTACCACTAGATAAATATGAAAACATACCTGTGGAAGTAAACTCCATTTAAACATGAAAATCGCTCAGGCATTGAGAAAAAACGGTGTAAAATAGGTTCAACTACCTGAGAACACCCCGGCCTGTTAATTCTTGTTAAAAAATAGCCGATATCAATGAGCTCATATGGAGTGAATTCGTCTATGAATTTGGAAATATCCGCAAGTAAAGAAAACAGCTTTTCATCAGAGGTAGAGTTAGTCACAGTCTAAACAAAATGTTATAACAATTTAAATTAAAAAAACTGTTTAAAATTTGATAAAAAATAGAAAACTTATTAACCTGTAGCAATCCTAAATATTTAAACCCATGTTTACTTTTAGAATTTTGAGATTTTCCGAATCCGGAATGAGCAATTGTTTTTTCAAAGGATATATTGTCAAAATCTGATGTATCATCACGTGATTCCTTTCTCAGTTGCTCCCATTGTTTGCGATTACTGGAAACCTTTTTAATTAATTGCGATTTATCACTTTGGATGTTGAAGAATCTACATTTTATTCTATTTGTGGTAAATTTAGATATGATTCCACAAAGCCTTCCATAGTTTTGGCCATTAAACATTTTAAATATTTTACATTATTAACATCTCATGCAATGTGTAACAGATAATATTAAGTTGTGGAGTAAACTAAAGTTTAATTAAATATAAATACTAACCATGAACTATAAAAACAAATTAGAATATATAAAAAATTCAATTTTATTAATTTTTTTAATATTACCGTGGTCCCCATGATAACACAAATATATTCAGAATTTTAAATTTTTTTATATTTTATTTTATTTAAAAATATGCAAACTGATTTGGCGTCAGTTGTACGATCAAACGCTGAGTCTCTGTTGGATACCCCTTCAGCACAGTTTAAGCTTTCATCGCTTCCCACACTTATCGAGTTTTTGAACTTCCAACTCAATGATATAAACCTTTACAGCCTAGCAAACAATGTTGGAATTTTGAAGATATATTTGCTCTACCCGGAAGCTTCAGACGTCCTGGTGATTCAGAAGATTCTTGTTCTATCTCTTACTCAAGTTCCAGCTCCAGATTTTACAGTTTGCCTATCTCAGATTCCTTTGTATCTTCATAACGAAGAGCCAGTTTCAAAGGTTATTAACCTCCACAATCTTCTACAGAACTGTATGTTTCTTAGGTTCTGGGAGACTGCAAATTCAGAACTTGAATCCGTGCCAGGCAAGACTGTTTTGGACGTTTCCGGTCTTTCAGACAGTGTTAGGAAGTTTGTTTTGGACGTTTTGCCTCTGGTTTATAACCAGATGGCAGTCCCTGAAGTACGAAAGCTGCTCAACTTCACGTCAAACTGTCAAGAGTTTGAGCAACTTCTTTCACTTTGTGGTTGGGCATTTGACCCTTCATATAAAAGAGAAGATGAGGATTCCGGCCTATGTTACTCAACTTCAAGGGAGGACAGCTCTAAAGTCCACAAGTCTAACGCTAATCAAAACCCTCTGGAGAAGTACCTAAAGTCGGATCCCATGAAATACTACTACAACACTCTTCACAACTGATTAAAACTATCGCTTATATTAATGCAGTGTAGTTTTTATAAACCACTATACTGGATCCAACAGAATAAATTAATATACTATCACACTATACACACTATAATATATAATCATACATAATAAAATATTAAGAAAGCATTTTCTCGACAGCCTTCGCAAACAGCATCAGAACCGTCGATGACTCGCATTTAACTGTGAAGGTGTCCCGCGTAAACTTGGCTAGAATGGCGAGGGAGTTTGTGGTGAGGGTGTAAAAAAACTCGGATTCTGAGCTTCGATCTCCACAGAGTCCAGTGCCCACGTGGTATAGTCCGTAGTTCTGCAAAGCCTTGACTATACCTCGGCCACCATCTGTGTTTCTTTGTTTTGTATACTTGTGGTGGTAGTTATGGTTGAACTCTTTAGGCTGGAGTCTTTGCCACAGAGACTCGAAATCAGACCTGGAAACTTTGGCGTCGTGTTTGAAAACCACTGGCAAGTCGTATGATACAAAGAAGTAGAAAACGTCCAGGTTGGTTTTAATTGCGACTTGGATTGTGATGGGGTCATCTGGAGCTGTGTTTGATGGAATATGGTTTGGAACGAGTGGGACTTGACACTCAGCAGTCTTTCCAGGTTGAACAGTCAGAGGGGACCTAAGAGGTGAAGGTGCTAGTCCAAAGGAGTTCTTGTTAAACTGCAGTGCTAATAGTTCGTAGAGTGATGATGAGTTATTCAGGAGTCTCATTTGAAGTGAGATTCTATCATCTTGTCTACATAGAAAGGCTGTGATTTCAAGGCCTAATTGCCCATTAACACCTCTTTGTGTTGATGAGAGAACGACTTGGGGAGTGCAAAAGTAACCTGGCAAACGATTCGAGAATGTCTCCTGATCATCTGCATCTGGTACGTAGGGTGGTTTATCTTTTGAATTTAAAAAGTACTCATTATTCTGATTTAAATCATCATCGCTTGACTCCTGCTTCGGCACGTACTTTAGCTTAGGTTGTGATGAAGAAAGCGTATCTTTGAATGAGACTGCCCATGAAGGTAGGTGATAAACTGATGAAACCCTACCCAAGTTTTCCAGCAAGTCATCCAGTATGTTCTTGTCAATTGTTCCTTCTCCTACTGGCGGGAGAGCTGAAAGTACGACTTTGGATGCTACTTTTGTTCCTGAATCCAAGAGTCGTAGGTACATATATGCCCGATCTCTCACATCTGGATTTCTGCTTTCAATTCCACATCTATGTATAACATGCGATATGAGGTCATTTTTGTCCTCAGATGACAGGTGTACCTTCATCGCTGCTGTTAAGAGGCTTAGTTGAACTGAGTGTGTTTCGTCGTGGAATGTTTCAGAGAGGTTCGATATGTACTCTGAAGAGTCTTCTATCTCAGACGCGTACTGGCCCACAATCCAAATCAGTGCTGCTTTAGCCTCCGAGCGGTAAATGTCTTCCACGTCTGAGCACAGCTGAAACAGTTCGTACGAGAACACCCTAGGGTATGTTCTCAGAATATCTCGAAGTGCTATTGTGCACTCCTCTGTTACGTAGTTTATCTTAAGCCTCAGTAGGTCTGTGAGTGCGTTTACGCATGAATTTAAGGCCAATTCAAGTCTGATACACAGTGTACTAATTGCTCTAATTGATCTTCTAACAAACTCCAGGTCAACGTCTGTTGCATACTCTCTCAGTTCGTTCAGAATAAGTGAATAGTTTGAGGAATTTGCCAGGTTAACCATGATGTCGAGTTTTTCTATGTTCACGTACAGGGGGTCGGTGCACTTGCAGAAAAACGACCTCACCTGGTCCTCCAGTAGTCTTGGGTACTTTGATATGACAACCAGGATTGAGCGAAGAGCTACGTATTGGATTTCTGGATCCAATGATGACAGTGTTACCAGCGGTGCTGAAAGCTTCGATCCTACAAGCCTTAAATATTCCTTATCTGTAACCATATTCATCATCTTAACCACCACTTTGATTGCTGACATTACAACTGCTGGGTTGATATGTGAGAAACGTGGACAAACTGCTTCTATCACTTTTCTTGCATGTTCAGAATCTGGTGGGTTATAATACACCAGTGCATCAAGGATGTATACCTGTCCCCATTCGATACACTCATTTAACACACTTAAAAGCCTTTCCAACAGTGATTTGTCCTTGTTCAGGATAGTTACGAAGAGGTTGTCGTTTGACAACTCTGATATCTCCATTAGCGTCGCCACTGCGTTTGATATTACCATCGGGTTCGGGTCCGATAACATTCCCTGCAATACTTCCAACAGGCCTTCCTGGTAGACCATCGTTGGGGATATACCTATAATTCAATTGAATCCGATATACATATTCAAGGCTATTTGATAATTAACTATCATTAAAAAAGTTATTTAAATTACCATATAGTTTAGATATGCAAATTGCCGCTGTTTTTCTAACATATGGGTCCGGGTCGTTTTTTGATCTTTTAAGTGGTTCAATTAAGTACTCTGTTATTGCTGTCAGTCTGATATATCCCATTGTCCTTATTGCAAGAGCTCTAAACATTGATCACTGTTTCAAGTATAATTTTTTACTTTTTTGTGTACAAACTTTTAAATAATTCATTAAGATTTTTGGTGTATGTAATTATATAAATTTATATAATGAAAATACCTAATTAAAGGATTGCGATCGGTTGAATCTTTGCAGAACGTATTAACAGCTAGAATTGCTAGTTCGGGTTGTACTTTAGCGTAGTTAATAACATATAGATAAACTAGTTTTTTAAGTTCGATATTATTGGTTTGTATACAGTTTACAACGTCTGGAAATAGTGTCGAAACGTCCTTTCCGGTCGTCATTGCGCATATTACCTTTTTGATTGCTTCTTTTTGTTTATCTTTATCTGTGGTTTGAAGCTCATGTCTTAGCTCTTGGAGCTCTGAGCGACGATTACCCTTGAAGTATTTTTTATCCATTAAAAAGACTACATAAATGAGTAAGCTATTTTTATAATAAGGACAAAAAATACAAACTTTACTAATATATTACAAATTTAAATAAAACTAAAAGATTAATAAAATAAATATATATATTCGTATTATTATACACATCCCCCATCGGAACATATCAATTGATTTTTGAAAAAATTTTGAACTTTAACTCAACATAAACACTTTTCGATCCGATTCCATAATTTTACTATAGAATCATCCCGTTGATCTAAGATGAACATTGAGGAAACATGTACTATTAATATAACATGTATTGAGATTGTCTCGTAAACATTAGGGTATGAGATTATTCCACGCTTCGAACAATATCTGAATCTCCAGCGTCTAGAATAGCCATACATCCCACTCTAAAGTGTTTTCCACAGGCTGTTCCCAGGTCATTATTATCTCCGGTGTAGTGATGGACTCCGCATTTGGCCAACATTGCGTAGTATTCGATTTCCGATCTTCTAAGGGGTGGGCAGTTGTTACTTAGAATGACCAAAAGAGCTAAAAAATGTTATTTGTTGATGATTTACATACCTTTTCCATTTCTCAACGTAGCCTTTGTTGATTTAAATCCTAAACAAACCTTTCCCGATTTCATCACAAGTTGAAGCTTGTGGTTGACATTTTCAACCAATTTAGACTTTGATTTCTTACCCATTATTATTCTTTAATATTAAATTAATATTGTGAATCAATATTAAATTGTGGTGTATCTTATTCAGCTTAAGATATTATACCCCGAATATAATATAATAAATCAATTAATATCTAAATCAGATATTAAAATTATACTTATGTTCTTTAAATTTAATAAAATTCGATATTGTTCCCCATCACTTTAGAACGTTCCCCATGGAATCTTATGTGTTCAGAAACATAATTAAAGATAATTTTAGCCAACAAAATGTGCTTAGTATAGTTTAAAAAATATATTTTTAAATCTCTAACACTAATTTTACATAAAACTTGAATATTAGACTGATATATAAATTCTACCATTTTCGTATATATAAAACAATTAAATTATTATTTTCTTGAAAATATAAACATTTTCTTTTTTGCTTTCTTCTTTAATTCTATTTCATTTGGTTCTACCTCCGTATCGGAGAAAGTTTCAGCTTCTATCTTCTTCTGCTGTTCCTGTAGAATGATATTTAGGCCGTGTTTAACCTCCATCTTCTTTATCTCATTAATTCTCTCCTCTTCATTATTATATTTTTTATAAACGGGTGTTGTATAGTTATTAACATTATCATTCTTGCTACTATCAGTGTTACTAGAGCTTGTATTACTAGTTATGTTACTAGAGCTTGTATTACTAGTTATGTTACTAGAACTTGTATTACTAGTTATATTACTAGAACTTGTATTACTAGTTATATTACTAGAACTTGTATTACTAGTTATATTACTAGAACTTGTACTGCTGGTTGTATTGTCTATACTGTTATAACTAGTATCACTGGTCGTGTTCACACTACTAGTGTTAGCGTTACTGGTACTGGAACTACTCGAAGTATCAGTTACTTCAGAAGGCCTTCGAGTGGCCCTAATGATAATATTACCGTTTTGGGAGTTTGTTGAATTTGGGGTATTTAACAGAGAGAGGTCATTTTGGTTATGTTCAGGAGAGGTTTGTGGTGGCATGGCATTATTTGATCCATAGCCTACCACACTAGGGACCGCAAAGTGCTCCTGAGGGGCCTTGGTCTTTTTCATTTGAACCTGGTCAACAGTCTTGTGAAAGTCAAAGGAATTAATCATATCCGAAGCTATGCGATTGGCTCCTGGACCTATGCGATCATTTGGAGCCGTCATGTTAATCATAGGAGAGTTTGTAAACTTGAAATTTGAAACAGGATTCCTCTGATTGGAAACTGGTATGGAAGTCTTGAGATCGTACTGTCCCCTAACATCAGGTTTATTTTCATACTTGTAGTCTAAGTTTCCAACTCCGATGTTTCCATTGCTAAAGTTGCTAAAAATATTGGAATTCAGGTCAATAAAGTTATTTTTATTGTCAAAATCGTCTAAATCTGAGTCGTAGTCAATTCTAATATTGTTTAATATAATTGGATTGTTGTAATCATTGTTGATGGGCCTATCATACTTATCGTAGTCATAGTCTGTATGACAAACAGTATGTCTGGTGTCGAGTCCCTTATTAATCCCATAATTTTCTTGATAATGTTGCATTTTACCTTGACTTTCTCTCAAGTTATAATTCTGGTTATAATGGTCACGCATAACACCATATTTGGGGTTAAATGTGTCACGTAAATAGGGTACATGTCGTAAATCCTTATTCATATGGTCATGTGAACTGCAAGGATACTGACACTTGTAATGATTTTGACCACCAGATTCATTGTGGTGAATCTCACTATTTAAGTTATAAGCTTTACCCTTGTCATACATACTAGCCATAGCATTCCTAATATCATTAATATATGAACTATCTTCGCTTTTATTGTCCTTTTGTTTATGAGATGTAATTAATTCTTCTAAATTATCCGTAAGTGAACTACATAGAAACAAAACTCCGCTACCTGTTAGCCTAAACACCTTACTTAGAGCCAATCCTATCGATGCGATTCCATTGCATAATTCTCCCTTTGATAACTCATAATACTTCGAATCTGTTCTACATTCCTCAGATTTATTCTTTGTGTCACGAGAAAATGACGATTTTGGAATCTGAGAAGACTTGTTCTGAGGTTTAGTCATTTGTAGCAAGTTTTCATTATAATTCTGTTTGCGATTATTCACATCGTTTAGTTTATTGCGTGTCTCATAGTTACTTTTAACCTGAGTTTGGTCCTTATCTGAACTATCCAAAAGGCCCATTTTCAATTTCTCATAGTACATTAAATTTCTTAAGAAGTCTGGGTCGTTAGTCTCAAATGGGACAAAATCTTTGCTATCAATTGATGACATTCTTTCTAGATATTCACAGTTGGTAGTAAATGAGTCGTTAAAGTTTCTTGATGTGAGCGATTCATAATTGGCTCCTCTATTTCTGTTACTTACACCACTTAATTTGTTTGGTATTCCAACTCTTTTCATCCCAGAAACTGGAATTTTGACTCCTGCAACAGGCAACTGGTCATACTTTGTACTATAACTTAAATTATTTTTAAGGTGGTTTGGGTTAGATTTTTCTTCTGTCCTTCTTTGAACTGGTGGTTGATAGACGTTTCTTCCAAGCCGATGAGTATCGGACACACTGTTACTGAGCCTGATTGTAGATATGGGCTCATGTAATACGTTATATTCTGATGCATATTTAGGTGGACTCTTCTTAAGAGATTCATAGGTCAGTTGTTTTGACTTTTCCGCAAAATTAGGTGCGGTGTTGCCCTGACCAATGACTTGCGTGTTTGGGTTATAAGGTTCAGGCAAACATATCCCAGTCATTATAAAACAAGTTATGATAATTCGATTATTTTTCAAATGTATATAACAAAGAAATTGACATTTTATCACAACTTGATAAATATCAATAAAAAATTTTTTTGGAGATCAATTACAAGGATTTACTAATTTTAACTTTGAAATAGTTAAAATAAAATAAATTTCGATTCAAGTCAGTCCAAATGTGTATGATTCTGACTTTTGGAATGGAATCTCAACACCTCTTATCGATTATCGTTATTGTATCTTATTTGAGTTAAGATCTAGCAATTTTCATATTATTTAATATTTATTTTAATATCTACATGTATTACGTATGAAATTTTGCTTAGGAAATTTATAAGTGCTATTTTGATCTTGCGAGAAAATTTACATGTATTTGCGCCAAAAATAGCTAAATTTACCATTAATTTGATATATGTATCTTATGTTATAATTGAAATGTATGATGATGGTTCGATATTAGAAATTACTGTTTACTGTGTAATCTGTGATACAATAGGTACATTTTGGCGATGTTGTCGAAGCAAAGTGAGTTAATATCCTTCGTGTGAGTCGTACACTCATTGCTCATAATGATTGTTGATAGTTGTGATGGAGCCTCGATTTTTTTAAGAAGAGTATTATCAAATTCCGGCATGGGTAAAAGAGGTTCACCCTTTAGTTTACACTGTTCATTTTCCAACCTTCTTCTTTCCAGGAGTTGCTTCTGCTGCTGGACGAGCTTTGTATAGTCTCGTTGATATCGTATAAACTTTTCTTGGTTGTCGCATAGTGCTTCCAGTGACTGAGAAAGAAATTCTAAATTCTTTTCCAGGTAGTTGTTATGGTATGCGTCAAGTACGTCGAAAACGTATGTGTTTTGTATTAGGCTATCTGAAAAGTACTGGCTAAGAAAAACCTCTGACAAAATGGAGTTTTTGATGACAATTGGGACCTCTTCCAAAATCTCTGTTCCCTTAAGGGCGTTGAACTTTCTAACATCAGGATCCGAACTGTGATAAACTGATAGCAACTGGTCAGAGGCACGGTATGCCTTAAATGATACCTCCCCCGTTGTAGATACAGGGTCAAAACCAAGCATTATGGCTTTATCTACTACGTCTTGATAAATAACTAAATTGTCAATTGCATCTTTAGACTGGAGGTCCCCAAAGTTTACCGTTTGGTACCAGCCTATTGCAAAGCAGTCAACTCTTACATCGTGTACCAATTCAGTCATCAGCTCTTGGTATTTAACGAACTCCTCATCTGCCTTTTCTTCAATTTCATTCTCAGCCAAGGTGTTTGTGTTCTTGTCTTTTATTATTGAGTTATAAATATCTCGTTTTTGGGGGTATGGGAAACAGTTTGTGACTTCAAGTCTATCTCCAAAATCAAGTCCTAGGAGTTGGCCATTAACTGGTACAGGGTAGTTATCTTTACAGTGTTTAATGGCTTTTATTAGAACTAAGCTATCAATTTCTACGTAAGACTGGGTTTTTTGAACCGGATTGTTGTTATTATTATAATCTGAAAGCGTTGAAGACTTTCCTACAAAGCCTCGGTGAGGCTTAGTGTTCACAAAATCCATTTCAATAAATATAAAAATAGATAAACAAATCACTCATTAATTAACAAATAATTGATAATATAAATTTCTTAAAAATAACCAATATATTATCTATGGGGGTTAATATTCTACAATGCCATTGTTTTCCTTTAATTTATTTCATATTCACGACTTTACATATTTATTGATATATTATATGACCGTTGGTTTTAATTTTGATTGGTTTGATTCCATGGAAATTCAACAAATACTACACATTTTATGATTCTATTTAATATGATTAAATCATATGACAATTATTCTCCACCTTATTCTTACTCTGATTATGAAGAAGTTGTTTTATTTATTTTTAAATTTTAATTTAGTCTCTAAACGATTCCATCCAACAATCGGTTGATAATGATTTTAATTACCTGGATTCTTACAATGAGGGTAATGATTCTTAATTTATTATAACTTTAAATATTTATACAAAAACCTCATATACTTGACTTTATATTTAGACTTTTGTTTATTCATTTTATATAATTTGTTTAGTTGTTTTCATAATTTACAGGAGATAAGGAAATAACATCTCAAGAGATAATGTTATTATCATCCAATTATTATATGAATAACTATCTATCAAATATAATTTACGACGATCTTTCCTTCTTTTTGTTCCAGGTACGATAATTTTTATGTTAATTCTTTCAAAATTAAAACGTTAATTTAAATGTTCTCATTTTTATTTAACAATTTTTTAAGGGAGAGGTTCTTTTAAATTTACGTATGTATACGGATTCTCTGTCAGCTTGCCTATGCTTCCAACGTTTAGGTGGATCTTCAATCGTTTCAAAATGTATATCTTTAGTAGCCTTTTATCAAATGAACTACATAAAGAACTTCAAGTATTTGAAAGAGTGAGTATTCTTTTTTAATGTTTCCTAGGGAAATAATGAACTCAAAACTGGAGACTCTCTCGGATTCGCTTCGTAAAAACGTCATAGGTACTATACAAGTATCGAATCTAATTCCAGAATTTATAAACTGTATTAATAACATTAAAAATCGAAAAAAACAATGAATTATCATAAATGATATTATGGAATTAGTTCATATAATCATTTTATATAAGGGATTAAATAGTTTGTTTTATAAATTATTAACATAAAAATATCTATTTGGTAATTACTGAATATTTTTAATGAATCTGGAGAGTGTTGGATATGAATGACTCAATAAAAAAATCTAGTTTACACATTTGATTTAAAAACTAATCAAAAAGTGAGATAGATTTTTATTGTTCATAATCAATTAATTTTAGTAATAAATATATGATAAATATTATATAATAATGATTAGGATGGGGTGGCAGAATTATTAGAAACGTCCCTAAAACACTAAAAATCAAAGCAAATTTAAATCAAATTTAAATCAAATTTAAATCAAATTTAAATCAAACATGTTAATCTAAGATTATTATAATCAATAAATTAAAATAATGATTGGAAGGTCAGGAAAACCAGAGGATCTATTTATATAACAAAATACACGCCATATATTAGATCCAAAAAAGAACTATCCTAATATATTAATCAGATTTAATAATATTTTAATAATTAAATTTAATTTTCTCTTGATTTAATTATTTTTTCCAAATTGAAGTATAAGTCCCAGCACTTGTCTGCAGATTCTATATCAGCTAACGCGGTCTAATATTTTATCACAAAATAAAATTTAGACCACAAACTCTTATTTTAAAACCACTCTTTTTATTTTCTAACAAACAAAACTTTTTTTTTATTTTATCTCAAACATTTTCATTTGATAATTCTATCTTTGTAGCTTTATCAAATTTTACCTCAAAATTTTAAAACCACTCTTTTTTCTAACAAACAAAACTTTTTTTATTTTTTATCTCAAAAGGATTTATTAAAGCATTCTTATAAATTGTACAGCATATACTTTCAATTCTGGAGATTTTTTTCAAAAAATATAATATTAGAAATAACTTAAGTATATTTTTTAAAAAACGATCTCTATTGTAATACAATAAGTAAAAACACCAAATAACCAACTCAATCGCAATAGTGATTTTATACAGACCAGCCCAAAACCCCTAGAATCATACTATAATTATAACTAATTATACTCTTATTTTACCTAAGGTTAACTTGAATTATAATTGAAGTCAAAATGGTTATCGAATACGAAAATGGTTTTGTATTAAATAGAACATCAACCGACGACGGTGTTATCGACAGCAGCGATATTTCGTCTGATTTCGATGAAGAAGAGCGTATTATTAATCATGTAAATTCTAACCTGGAGCTCATAACGCGTGACCAAGATGGGAACTATGTTAATGTGGCACAGGATCTTCATGATAGTTTCGTTAAACATCGTCGATTCAATGCTGACCTTTTCCCCGGATCAAAACTCGAAATAATTAAGTGGTCAGGTCAAGAAGTTCATCGTCATGAAGGTGGTGACTATCCAATTAGGCTTGAAGTTAATGATGACGGGTTTTTACTTTACTATTTGGACAAATGTGTTTCATTGACGAAAGAAGGCAATTTATGGCTTCAAAATAGCATCAACTATCCATCTTTCTTTAAATTCTTCTCATTTCCTGACAGAAACATTGCTGAAGAATATTTGAGATCAGCTAACAATGAAGGGGCTCCTAGGAATCGCGTTGGAGGTTCACTGCCAAGTAAACCCGGTTTAGCTGAACCGACTGAATATATATTTTCGGATGTTGTTACCTTGATGACAGACAAAACCTCAAAGGAATGTATTCGTCCGTTATTCTATAATTTACCCAGGGAACAAATTAATGATTTTCACATCATGGCTGAAGATTATGAAACATCCATTTTGGAATATGACATTGAACATCTAGAATACTCTAAATTCAGGTATAAATTCATTCCAAAAAGTAATACAAATGTTCTTAAAATTTTTGAAAAAATTATAGTATTGGAAAATGATGATGAAAAATTAGTTAAATTTGAGGTGGACTATCATTCTAAAATTATCAAAATTTCCACCCTCAAGAATGATTATGAATTTAATTATTCTGAACTCGAAAATGGAGAAGGAATAATAAGGATACCTATTGATATTTTAGAGAATCATAATAATATGGAATATCGACAATCACGTTTAACATATTGTGACAGGTGGAATGATGTATGGGAAGAAGTAATAAGAATAATGAATAACAGAAGAAGATAAGTTATATTTTTCACATCCAATCTCTATTTATTCTATTATTCAAATTTTAAGGTGTTTTAATATTACATAACCCATTGACTAAACTAACATTTCAAAAGATGGTTGATTAGAGTTTAAATCGTTTCTTATTTCACCAGATGTTTAATATGTTATATATTTAAAACAAGATTGGTTAAATTAAACCAGCAGAGTTCTCTAAAACTCATGGAATCAAGAGTAAATGTACAATAGCTAACAGTGGTAACTTATCAATGCTGTAAACAAATTTTCAGACAACAATACTGACACACTTTAAAATGTAAAATAATACGATTAACCTTCATATACATTTAATGTCATTCCAGTATATTCATTTTAATATAGTTCATATAACTAGATAATTTTGCGTTTATATACAAATTAAATAATTGAATATATATACTAATATATCATTATTATTTATTAGATCTAGAATCTATAAGATTATCAGATCATTAGATTTAATTTAACATTGTAATATTATTTATTAAAATGACAAATAATAATTTCGTTGAACCTACTGATTATGAGGAGAAACAAGATTTATACGACCCCGAAGATTGTGACTTGATTGTCCTGGACCTCAATAATGAAGAAAAGAATGATAAATATACGTATCTTAAGAGGAATGACTATAAAGAATATTCTGTATGTCCTGGCAATTATATTAAAAAAATAGTACAGGGAAACAGTTTTGTATGGGAATCTTCATCCAAGAACGACTTCACATTTCTAACACTGTTTTACGATGGTGATGAGAAATATATAGTAATTTTCCCATATGTAGGAAATCTAATACTTTTGCGAAAATCAGATAATGGTTCCTGGATTAATTTAAAGACCTGCGTTAATTTCAATAAATTAAAAATGTTTGACAGACGTGGTCACTATGTTGTTGCCAAATTTATTCATTATGAACTTCAAAAATTTAATTTAAAAATGGTATTCAGTTGCTTTTGTGAAGTGGTTATTTATGAAGGTAATTTGATTTATAAGCACTGTGATAGGCCATTAAATGGATATCCATATTCATTGTCCTTTAATTTATTACATAACATTATCTCAATTCACCTAATGGATGAATCTATAATAACATATCAAAATGTAAAGAAAGAATTACCTGATTTAAAATACTCTCCCCTTAAGCAAAACGATAATTTTTATTACACCTCACACTACACCCCTAATAATGAAATGATTGATTATAAAATTCAAAAAACGATTAAAAAAATACAATTAGAAGGTTTCAAATATAGAGACATTTGTTTATTCGATATAAATTTTCATGATAGATCTGTTGATATCGAATCTGAACATGCTATAATTGACGGTAATTTGATTATGTCCACTGATAAATATGTAACATTTTCTTCACTAGGACATAGGGGATTTGATGCCAGAAAAGGATTTTACTTTTCAAAAATGATAAATCGTTCACTAATTCGAGGTTACATAGATTATCCTCCATATGTCCGTACTCAAGTAGGCACTCGTAGGTCATATAATTTATTGCCTGAAAATCGTGATCTCGAGTATAAGCCGAGATCTAATCCAGATTATTTAAGTTGTATGAAGCCAGATATAACTAAGTTTAAGTTCTACGGCAATGACGATATTGAGATCAAGTCTGATGATACGGAAGTCTGCTATGACGACTTATTTTATGTAATAAAGTTTAAGACTGAATTACACAGAGTGGTCTATGATGGCAAGGAGTATTGGAATTACAACAATAATAAGAATAATGGATTCCCTATCAAAATATATTTCACCGACTACAACAATGATATGAACGTTTGCTTCAATGATGGAAAAATTGAGAAGGTAAAGATTAAGGTACTATATATCAAAATGTTCAAGACTGATGAGTTTGGTAATAGGGTAATGATAACTGACAAAGAGTACAAAGTCTCAAAGATAGAAAGGGACAAACGACTATATAAATTAAACGAAGGTGTTAAGTGTACAGAGATATGGCACTATGATGGTGAGTTTGTATGGAAGCACAAGGAAGGTGACCCTTATCCAATTTCAATTGTTTATTACTACTATTTCCGTTCAATAAGTATAAGATTTGAATCGTATTTCTTTGTGTCAGTTAGAGGAATAGGTAACTTGACTTGGGGCTCCTTAATATTTCCAATTCCCAAACATGTTAAACTATATAAACTGGATAAGATTGGTAACAAATTAGAATTGAACTATAAAGACTATGATTTTGACTGTAACTATTTCGGAAGTTTTATTTATGATTTGAAGAAAAACGTTGAATGCGTTGAGCTTAAGTTTCATGGTGAAACCCTTTGGAAACATGAACAGTCGCAACCGTATCCACATTCATTCGATTACTCTGTTTTCGGCGCATCAATCACAGTTTACTGTAAAACATTAAACGTTAATATCGATAGAAATAACGGTATTTGGGATACCGAAATTGTTGTAAATAAACCATACTTAATGTCGAATTAATATATTCCCAAATTTATAAACAATGATTTTATTATTAGATATTTAAAAGTTTGCATAAATGTATTTTATTAATAATTCTACAAAGTGTGTTCACAATTAATTTTTAGTTAAAATGAATAATTTACTAACATATTAATTTTTGACAATAACAACTTCTACTTTACAGTTCCGGATTGAGAATTCCTCTGAATGAAACTTATTAGATATATTTACATTATTTGTGACAACTGCATTCTTTTTTAATATTTTTTTGAGGGTTTCAGTTTGGCCCTCGAGCATACTGAAGAGCTCAAGGTCGTCTGTATATATGTACACAGTTATGTCGTCATCAATTGATAGCCCGAGCTCCTTCCGCATCTTTTGTACCCTGTTAGCAACTTCTCTAGTCAAGGCCTTGTATTCCAATGTGTCGTCCTTTGTCAAATCTAGAATTACAGTGAGGTTGTTGTCGGACTCGGCGTCGAAATTCTTATTATCCAACTTTTCTGGATTGATTTTTCTAGTAATAACGACATCATCAATTGAGATGGAGTGACCCAGGAGCAACAGTGGCTCTCTCTCCAACAATTTAATCTTAGACTCGTCCAGATTTCGGACTGCATCAGACACATGTTTCATATCCTTTCCAACTCTAGCGCCCAAAATCCTAAAGTTGGGGATGGCATTGAGAGTTATCAGTGAAGTGTCACTGGACAACTCAACATCCAAAACATTGATTTCATCCTTAATTAGCTGAAGGAGCTCCTCCATTGAAGAGAGGAGGTCTGTATCTTGGTGAATTACAGTCAGTTTCCTGAGAGGAAACTTGAGTGATATTTTTTTCCGCTCCCTGATTGTTCTGGAGAGTAGTATAATGCTCTGCATGACTTCGATCCTTCTCATGAGTTCCTTGTCAAAACTCATATTTGGCTTTGGTAGCTTTTCATAATGAATACTTTCCATTCCACCGGAAAACCTTCTGAGGTTAAGGTATATCATCTCTGATGTGAAAGGTGCAAACATGCTCATTAGGTGATTAAATGTTTTGAGTGATGTAAACAGCGATTGCAAGGAGACTACACATTCCTCATCTCCAAAGGTTCCTCTCATCCTCTCACGGTTTATTCTTATGTACCTATTAACACAATATTAGAAATTTATATATGATATCGATATATTAACTATCAATTGCTATATAATATAAAATAATCTTTATTGAAAGATACCAGTTCGTAAGTTGTTCCAGGAATGAAAGCAACTTAGGCATGACATTGTAGAGTTTATAATTTTCCATTTCATGATGAACTGAATAGATGAGTTCCTGTGTAATTGTGTATATCCATCTATCCATGACACAACTAGACTTAAACGGTGCTTCTGGATCAGGCACGAACTTTATTTTATGTGTTACTTCATACCTGGTGACCTCCTGAACTAGGAACCTGTATGAGTGGAACCATGGCAAAATCACATCCTTCAAAACGTTTCTTACTGAATCTGTCGAGAACCTTACTGGTTCTGCCTTCACTGCTGGAGATGAGATTAGAAACAACCTCAGGGAGTCTGCTCCAAACTGATTTATAATATCAAGTGGGTCTGGGTAGTTTTTAAGTCTCTTTGACATTTTTTTACCATCACTTGCCAATATCAGACCGTTGACTATTACATTTTTGAATGGAGACTTGTTGAACAGGAGTGTTGATAGTACCATCAACGTGTAGAACCATCCTCTAGTTTGGTCCAGGCCTTCAGCTATGAAATTAGCTGGGAAGTGCTGGTCCAATGAGTCCTTATTCTCGAAAGGGTAGTGTATCTTTGCCAGAGGCATGGATCCACTTTCATACCAGCAGTCGAATATCTCTGGTATCCTCCTTAGTGGAGGATACTCTGGTCCTCTTGGATCAGGTATCAAGAGGTGATCGACGTTGTGACGGTGTAGGTCATTAATCTTTTCTCCTGTATAATTTTCCAACTCTTCTATACTTCCTAAATTACCATTTGTTAATTGTTTGTTACTATTAAATATTAACTTATTGTATTATAAATTCTAGATGAAATATACCTATGCAGACAATTTGTGTGTAGTCTTCACTCGTCCACAGTGGTATTGGTGTTCCCCAAAAGCGGTTTCTGCTAATGCACCAGTCTCTGGCTTCAGAGACCCAGTTATGGAACCTCTTGTCTCTAACGAACTTTGGTGTCCAGTTCGTCTGCATACTAGAGTTTAGAATGTCCTCTCTAAAGTCTGAAACTTTGATGAACCAACAGTTAACCGCTTTGTAGATCAGTGGCGTATCACTCCTCCAGCAGAACGGGTATGAGTGAACAATTGTTCCAGAGTGCACTAGCTGGCCTTTGCCCTTAAGGATTTTTTTGATTACGTTATCTGCGTCCTTAATGTACAAACCGGCCAAGTCTCCCGTTGAGCCAACAAATATTCCAGACTCGTTGATCAGTTCTGGAAGCGGTCCGTCAAATATTCTGAAAATTAGTCAATATTTTATATTTATAAATAATTATCTTTATTTTCTAAATGTCTAGAATCTCACTTATAGTTCATGCAGACTCTGTAATCGTCTTCACCATAGTATGGAGCACAGTGAACTATGCCTGTACCACTCTCTGATGTTACCATTTTATCTGATACTACTACGTATGCTCTTGACATCAATTCTTCTGAGAAATTTGGGTGATTTGCGAAGAAGTCGAAGAGCGGCTCATACTTCTTTCCTACTAGATCTCTACCAAACATACACCCTAGCTTTTCGAAGCCTTCTTCAAGGTTCGTTCCAAGTGCGTTACAGAAATACTCTAGCCTACATTCTGCCACCACATATATTTTATCATTTTTCTTATATTTGACCTTGACGTAGTTGAAGTCTGCGTTTACACACACTGCCATGTTTGAGGGCAGTGTCCATGGTGTTGTTGTCCATGCAACAAACTCTAGATCTTCATCCAAACACCTATTTTTCATTTATTCATTCAATATTTATGCTATATATCTATATTTGTGTATTTTTTTATATCAATTGTAAAACATACTTGAATGAAACAAACAACGACGGGTCCGTCACCATTTTATAATTTAGGTTAGACTCGAAGTTAGATACAGGCGTGTTACAAGAAAGTGAGTATGGCATGACATTGAATCCTCTGTAGACGAGATTCTTTTGATAAAGTTGTTTGAATATCCACCAGAGTGTTTCCATATAGGGTGTGTTTAGTGTTTTGTAATCATTTTCGAAGTCTATCCACCTTCCTGTTCTCGATACTATATACTTCCACTCGTTAGAGTACTTCATTACTATTGACCTATTATCACATGTATTTTGTTTTTCAAAGGTAATATTTTCAAAAGTTACCTGCACTTTTCGTTATAAACATCTATTCCTAATTTGTAGACGTCGGACGAATGTTTGATATTGTACATGTTATCTATTTCGTGTTCTATTGGGAGTCCGTGGCAATCCCAGCCGAATCTCCTTTCTACGTGATGTCCCGTTTGGTACGCGTATCTCGTTACAACGTCCTAAACATTCCATTAGAACTAATGTTTATAATCTTATACTATACACTCCAATATACTATTATGTTTATTTTAAATAGAGTTTGTTTCTATTATTTTGTTAAAATTACCTTTATAGAACCGGCAAGTATATGTCCATAATGAGGCAGCCCTGTGGCGAAAGGAGGTCCATCATAAAAGATGAATGATGGAGACCCTTCGGATAGCTTCATACAAGTATTGAACACATCTATATCGTCCCAATATTTAAGTATTTTTTCCTCCTCTTTAGGGAAATCCACTTTATCGGAAACTAAATGGTTTATAAATTGGAAGGTCGGTATAATAAATTACCTTTATCGAATGTAGGATGGAATTCGTCTAAAGATGTCATTTCTAATATTTTATTCCGCGAGTTTATAGATCCTTTATTTGATAAAAACAAACCATTTGATATTTTACTACAAGACAATTTTAATGATGATTTTTTAAATTTTAATAGTACACTATTAATTTTTTTAAAAGTGTATTGATAACAACAAAGCATTAAACATTGTGAAATATCGATTATTACTGTACTGACGCCACACAACTTGTAAGTCTACACAATTTTGACTGTTTATCTTATCTATGTAATATAATTGTTATAAAAGCAATGGAGATAATTGTTGTACTTTTTATTTTAGTCACTAATGTGGATTCTATAAAGTTTGATTTAAATCGCTTATCGACTGGATTCATTAACTATGGCATGAATTCTGGGTTTGGTACCAGAACTCACACGACTTCTCTTGATAAATTAACTAAACACAAAAATAATCCTATTTATAGCCTGGAATCCGACGACGGTTTAAATCCTGCTTCGTTCAGAATTGGTACCTTCCAACTCAATTAATACTTCTTAGGTGAACTTCCACACCTTGGACAAAATAACTTCAAATTAAGAGGAATTAAATTAGAAAATAGCGTCTTGCCACTTGGCGACTACGTTCTTATAGTAAAAAATGATGTTATTGATGTTACTAAATCCGGAGTTTACCTGAGCACACAAGTATTTTTTATTATTTATTTGTTTTAGTAACTTTATCTATAATTTAACTATGAAGTTATAACTTTATAATCGTTGATTGTTTGTTAGAAAAAAAGGGATTTTGTTGGAAGCGTATTGGCAGTTGGTCCCGGAAGACTAAATAAAACAACAGGGTTAGTATAATTTATATATTTTGCGCTAAGGCTGAGCCTTGCAGTAATAGTTTCTGCTTTGGGGTATGATTAATGGCGCTATAGTGATTGGTCCAATAAAGTTTGTTATTATAAAATTCCTGGACCGAACAATGTTGTATATACAACGTTAATAGATAGTGAAATTATCATAATCAATACATTAATTAATTATTAGAGTAACCACACCGTTGAGCGTAAAAGTTGGAGATATAGTGTTATTTGACCCTTCAGATGAAAATTTAGATGTAAGTTTCGAGAATAAATAATTGATATTGTAGCTAAAGTATAATGACAAACCCTGCGCGCTGGTCCGTGAAGAGCAGATTTTTGCTCGTTTAAACGTAGGAAGGCACGAAATAGATAACACAATAACATACGAAAAGGTTGTCCCACTATTTGATAGGTAAATTAAATCAAATGATAAATAAATGACAAATTAATAGGATGCTGGTCCGGGTTCTTGAAACGCCTAAAAGAACAGAGAGCGGATTAGTTATATCAAATTCAAACACAAGAGATGAATTGATCAAGGCCAAAATCGTTTCATTAGGGCCGGGAAATTACACAGAGAGTGGCAAACTGTTGCCAATTGAGGGTCTGTCAGTAGGCGATACTGTGCTGTACAGACATAACGAGTATGATTCAGGTGAATTCATGTCTAACAATGTAAATTATGCTTTCGTAAGAAGGGATGCAGTTTTGGGAAAACTGTGAATAATATTTTAATTTTTAATTTTATTCATTATTACACAACAATTCACAAACACAACACTTTTACAGCAACCGCATAGTTTATATTCATTTATATATTTATTACTATATTTTATAGTAAAATGTCAGATGATGAGTCCATTGTGGGCTCATCAGATAAACAGGATGAAGATTCTTATCCTACATCACAATCTGACACAGATATCGTTGATAATGACAAACTATCGCAGAATTACGGAGCAGAATTATATTCAATGCTCGATTCAGAAGAGCAAAAACAAATTTCACTACGTAATTCAACCATGAGAGTAATTTTAATACTATTATTCAATATTTCAGAATAAAGCCAAGTCCTTAAACAAGACGAAACTACAAGATTTAACAAAAAAGGAACTTCCAGGATTATACATTAATATTTCTAGCCAAAATGATTCTGAAAAATTAAAATCAAAACCCAAAGGTTTGAAATGTTATTTCACATTAAATACGAGTCAATATATAAACATTTTTAGATCAAAAAACACTGAGAAATATTCTTGACCTTTACAAACTCCACTCCTTTCTCAAAACGGCAAGACTTCCATTTGTAGTACTACTCGATATTGAACTTAACCGTCTGCTACAATGGCTTGCGCCAACAGAAGAAGAGAAATTAGCTAAAGAGCAGGTTAATTTTTATATTTATTATTCATTAAATACCCAAAAACTTGATATAACTAAATAATATAATTTATATTTTTGTTTCTTATTTGTATTTCAGGTTTTATTGCAGTTGGAAATAGTTGTCAACGCGTTGTTCCCTCATGGTAAATTGAAGGTTTTCGGATCCTGTATCTTTAAATTTATTGATGTATAATTAATTTTAGACTTGACCGGTTTGTCGTTACCGGGAGCTGATATCGATGTGTGTATTCATTCGGAAGGAGACCAACTATGCATATTGAATATGGTCGTTTACGCACTTAATAGGCTAGGACTAGTTCATTCGTTTGAGTGCATTTATAACACTACAGTTCCTGTAGTCAAATTAGTAGATAAAAGAACAGGTAATTGTATAGTTAAACTGAACGTAAATTAGGAGTTAGATTAGATTTGAGCGTGTACAATGACTCAGCTTTCAAAACTACCAAATTCATACAGGAAATGGTACTTTCACTCAAAACTTAGTATTTTAGTGCCTTAAGTACAAGTATATGCAGCCTCTGATACTCTTGATAAAGTTATTCCTCCAGTCTAGGAGCCTTGGAGATACATATTTTGGAGGAGTGGGATCGTACCTGCTGTACTGCATGGTGCTGAGCTTTCTACAGCTCCACAACTCGACAACAAATAACACATTCGATGACAAAAACTCATTAGCGACTCTCTACGTAGACTTTTTCTACTACTGGGGGTTCGTCAGAGACTACAAACAATTCACTACAACGTAAGTCGATATTCTTCAAATATTTTATAGAGTCCGGGGACTAGGCCACGTTTACCCTAGGGCACTCAGGAAAGATAAATCGGATAATACTTTTAGCTGCGAAAATCCTCTTGTATCGTTACCCACTACATCAAATATTTATAAATAATATTTAGGACAACACAGTTGATATTGGAGCCAATTCATTCAACATGCACACTGTGATTTCTTCATTCCAAAACGCATTTATGGTAATTTTATTAATAACTCATTTAATATATGTATATTAATATGATTCCCTTAATAAGTTCTTTAATAGGTACTGAAGAGTATAGAGTCAAATGTGCCTAATTGGTTTCCAAGCAAGGAAGTGTCTTTCGAGATGAACTTTTCCACAATCCTCGAGTCAATATATGACATTGGTCACCCTATTTTCCAATATAGGAAGAGTAAAAGGTGCTCCAACATCCGAAACGAGTTCTTTCCAGAGAACTCTAAAACAATGATTTCCTCATTAGAGACTGTAATAAACCACCTAAAGAAGACATTTGATGGTACTAAAACTAACACTTTCAATGCGCAGAGGCACCTAATAGAGTCATTATCATTGGGAAGTGATGATGTAACAATCGGAGAAGAAATGCCTTTTTACATTGTAGCCGAGGCTGTTGGGAGAGACAAAACTAAACTTAAATCTTAATATTCTCAACTACACAAAATTTTTATTATTACTTCACTCAAAATATTTAAGTGCCATCAATAAAATATATGAATAGTAGTTAACCCAGAACATAAATAACAATAAAAATCCATAAATTTGTAAATCAATATTATCAGATTAAGTATTTTTTAGCAGCCTGGTGAACTTTACTTTTAAAATTACTCGAATCAAGGCTAGTATTAAAGACGTATAGGGGATTCATGAGCTGTTTGGAGTACAGTTCATGAACTTCCCTGAAAAAATACCGAATGTTATCAGAGGAAGGAGGCTGAGGATCCACAGGACTCGTGTTGGACGAATATATTACAAAATCGTTTGAACCAGGGTTATGTGAGCGAGTAACAAGTAGAAAGTTGGCGTGCGAGCAGGTAACGTAGGCGGAAACAGATAAAAAATCAAATGCGTCAACCTGTTTCAAAAACAAGTTAGGATTGTTCCAAACTAGATCTTCAATAACATCGAGAGATTGGTGAGCCACAAAAGATGAGAGGTGAGGAGGGTCTGACCTTCTACCGGGTGTTGAAAGGTCCTCAATGAGGAGAGGTTTATCATCTTTACCGACAATTATAAACACTAAAATTTTAGAATAAGGTTCTGAATCTGTATTCGAAGGCTTTTCTTCCTCATGTTCATCCATAATAAAAGAATTCTAAACCTAACACATCACGCATGAATCTAACACCATTAATTACATATCAAAGATGTATATATTGATTATTTAATCACAATTAATTACAATTGCACGAATAAATGTAATGTGTGTGCAACTAAGAAAAAAATTAAAGTTTTTTGGGTGGGAACGGCTTCTTTAGTAACTTGGGGGCAATAACTAAGGGCACAAGTGGTTTTTCTGGCAGTTTTTCATTCATTTCTGGAACACTTACTGGCTGAACTTTAGGAACAAGCTTGGTAGGAGGAGGTGTTACTGGAGGCTTTGCTAACAAGTCTGAATCACTAGGTTTTGGATCAAAACTGGTGGTGGCTTGTTTGGGTAGGTTATTCATCGGGGCATCAACTTTTTCATTCAATAAAGTTTCTTTAGAGTTTTCAACAGAACCTTTGTTATCATCCTGTTTCTGGTCCTTTTCCAACTCAACTGTTGGAGATGTTTCATAAGAATTTAGTTTGATCAAACCGGATTTTTTGCGTTCTAACTGGGCAAAATTTTGATGACTCTTTTCAGTCATTGAGTCCTTTGATAAAATTCTTGTGCTGAGCTTTTTTACAATTAGTTCCTTAAATGAAGGCTTCTCCTTTTTATCAACCTTTTCAGAGCTTCCGGTCCTAACAACATTTTCATCATTTTCAACTGTATCTGGTTTTGCACCATCTACATTTAAGTCATTGGAATTAGAGGCGTCATTAGACTCGGTTTTTGAATCGTCATGATTGAGAGAAAGCTGCTTCTTTCCAGAAAACAGTAAACTCAGCTTTGAAACGTTGCTGGGTTTATTCTCTTTCTTACGAGTTTCTTCTGGCTTAGATTCTTCCTCCTTATCGGTAGCTTGTGTTTTTTGTTGAACTTTTGTTAAATTAGTGTTTAGCCCTTTTGAAATGGACGAAGTTTTAGGATTGAAGAGGGGCTTCCTAATTGTACGATTACTCTTTGGCTCAAACGACTTACCCTTGTTGCTAGGTTCTTCCAAATTCGTTGTTTCTTGGACATTTACCTCAGTCTCAACTTTAGTAGGTACCTTTTTCAAAGGTTCAACAACCTTATCAAAACCTGTACCACTGGTATTGGGCACAGCATTTGAGAAAGGCATACTTTCAGCCCTTGTCAATTCATCGGGTTTTGATGCAAAATTTACAGCGGGAAGCTTAGCGTTGTTAGGCATTGGAAGGACAGTTACGACCAAGTCTCCGCAGCTCACCCCGTTGGAGTCCAGCACCTTCCAAAGCTCGTAAGGCTTTAGAGTTTTATCTGAAATCAAGCCGACTTCAGCACTCCCAACGAAGAAGTTATCAGCGTACACATCCAATACTAGCTTTGGAACCACATTTGGCACCTTTGGAGGAAGTTTAGGGTTCTCCAACAAGTAGTTGAACTCGTAAACCTTGGAAGCGTTATCCATGGGTTTGACCTGTAAGGTGGCGCATCTGGATTTCTCATTATCCCAAAGGGCCTTATCTTCGTTATCGTACCTGAAGAATACGCTAAAAGTTTTGATGTCGGTGCTGGGTAAATCACACATCAGCATTAGCCTATGAACCTTCACTGATAATCCTGTTAAAGTCGCCTTTTCAGGAACGGTGTTTGTCATTGGCTTCATCACCTCGTTCATCGTTAGTTCAATACCGTCATATTGAGTGACAACACCGTAAAGTGCATTGTAGAGAGTATTGAGTCTGACATCCAGCTCCCTACAAGGGAAAAGATACTCTAAGCATAGCTTAATAAAGGCGACACGACTGTATCCCTGAATAACCGCGCAACTGCCAATTCCTACAAAGGCTTGTATAAGTGTATCCATCTGGTTATATAAAAGGTCAATTCTATCTAGTGTTTCCTTCAATTTAAGGGGTTGGTCTACCATCGACTTTAGTTTCCTTTCTAAGCAATGAAATCTGTTGTTTGACTCTTCCAGCTTTTGTTTATAATTCAGAAGCTCCTGTTCTAATCTATAGCAATTTTCCTCGGATTTCTTCCTGAATTCTCTTTCTCTGTTGTAAAGAAGGAAATAGTTCCTCAGGCTCGTGTCGAGTTCGACCAACGTGTGCTCCAACACTTCTGGATCCGGCCTCCTCCTAAAATACACACTGTCCTTGGTCAGAACTTCGCGTTCCGGCACTTTCATGTTATTCTGCTTTACAAACAGCTGGTCCCACAAATTGTTTAGAGAGGGGACAGTCGTCATAGTTTACTAACTACATTTCAATATTAATAGGTGTAAATTATCCCAGTACTCACAAATCAACGATAGTCAAATGAAGCGTGAGAACATAGTAAAATAAAACATACATAAAGCAACAAATTAAAATATAAATATTAAGAGATAAAATAAAACGATAAAGATTTATTAAAAGAGGTATCTAAGCACCAGTGGGCACTTCAGCTAACTCAAATAAAACCGAATTTTAATAACTTTTATACATTTTAAAAATTGTCTAAATTGTGAAATAAAATAGTTTTAACAAATATTACTCAAATGTGTATAACAATTCCTGTGGTTTTATCGAATCAATAAATATACATATTAATACATACCTTGATATTATTAAAAAATCTCCATTCACATATTCAATCACAAAATTATTTTAAAATAGATAAAATTAAATTTAATGTTAATTATATTTTATTCAAAGACAATTAAATAGTGTTATACGCATACCATTAACTCACCCTAATAGATATTTTTTAAATCATATTTATATTTTAATTTCTTTTTAATAAAATAAAAATTAATTATAAACCAATGTAAATAATTTGTTTGGCCCAAATCAATGCTTTTGGCAAGATTCTATCTCACCTCTGTCCAAAATTGCAGCTATTCATATAGGAATCTTGATAAATTATCCTTAAAAGTATATTATCTACAAGAACTTTCAAGAATTCTTCAATCTAGAAATAATGATACTTTATCGCATAACGAAAGTCTAAAGAACAAACTTGTATACAATGTTGATCAACACACATTTAACAAATATGATATTACCCAACTTACACAAGATGTAAACAAGTCTATAAATAACCTTAGTCCCTCCCAGCTCCTTTCAACAGCTATTTCATACACAAAATTGCATGGAGTTGGAAAGAAGGAGTGGAAACGATTATGTTATTCTTCATTGAAGCAGATTTATTCCAACTGTTACAATACCAATGCGATATCTTTTAGCCAAGTTGCAATGATTCTCTATTCATACGCATCCAAGTTCACCAACGAAATGCCAGTTACGAACAAACTGCTCAAGGCATGCGTTAAATCGACAGGGAGCCTGAACGAGCGTGATATATCAATGATTCTTTACTATATCAGAAGAACAAAGTGTGTTCCAAAAACATTAAACACTCCACAAGACTTCAAAAACGCACAAATCCTTAGGTCCATTGCTTTGTGCCTGTCAAAAGAAGGAGGGAATAAGTTAGTAAAAATGACACCTATGGGCCTAGTTTCAATAGTTTACAACTTTACCGAAATAGGCATGATTCCATGGTCACTTATATACCATTCATGTAACTTAATTAAAAAAAAATCACGCTATCTTGACTCCAAATCAATAGGATTTCACTCAAGATCACTCTCAAAATTAAATATTAGAGATAAAAAAACACTAAATTTATTTGTTGAATCATTGCCAAAAAGGACCAAAATACCAATCCCAACCATTAGTTCACTATTATATTCACTTGCTAAACTAAAGTATAGACCAAAGGCCTGTTTGTCTCCACTTTTGGACTACACCCAAAAGTATAATAATTTTACAATAAATTTGGTTTAGGTCAATTTTTCTATTTGATGATAGGGATTTGGCACTCTTGGTGTATTCATTGGGTCAACTTGGAGTAAAAAATGATGTTCTTTTCGATTCAATTTCAGACTTTATTAAGGTAGAACATGAATACTATTAACATTGCTAATATTATATTCTATACTGTTCTGAATAACCATATAGAAGAGGATTGATTACCAGTCCCCTCAACATTTATCTATGTTTATAAGGGGATATTCAAGATTAGGGATTTACGACGAACCATTAATTGAGATAATATTGGCCAAAGCCATTGAGTTGATGGTAAATTTTATTAAATTCAATATTGTTTAGACTGGATTTGGCATAACTCAGCTAGTATCTGTACTGGACAGTTTAGTGGTTCTGGGCTACTTTGACCATTCAGTTTTTTCAAGATTACTCGAGTATTTTTGCACATTCCATTCGGTAAGTTGAATTTTTAGTCATTATATATTAGGAAGATTTGCCTGAATATTCCATAAACCAACTTAACAGGATAATGTATAGCATTAGACTTGAAGTGAGTTCACTTTAACATTCTATTAACATACTTATAAGAGTGGACCATGTAAAATATTTTTAGAATCCTGAGTTCATATTAAATTCGCCTAGTTACATAGCATCATTGTTTGACCAATATCAAGGAGTATTCATGATTAGAGACCTCAAGGTATAATATTTAAAATTAAAAGTTTGTAGGATTCGTCAGACTCTTTATTCAGATGTTTGAAACAACTAAATGTTGAGTACGAGATCGGACGAAAGGTTGGACCTTACGTGCCGGATACCGTTATTGACGGGTATAAAAATTTACATTCCATTAATATGTTCAGGAATATGTGTATTGATATTTTATCAAAGGGATCAGTGTGTCCACTAACGGGTTCATTTTTGGGTTCAGTCAATATGACTGAACGGCACATGAATATTCTGGGATACAAGTATATAAAGATACGCAAGGAAGAATGGTAATAGAGTGTAATTATAGTACATTATAGGGTTAAAAAAAGCGAATCACAGAGAATAATTTTATTAAAACAACTGTTAAGAAGCAAGCCGAATGGTAAATTTGACTAAAATGAGTGTATATGAATTATATAATAGTGACTAACATATATTTTCATCCTCTCCAAAAACTGAACAGGGGAACCCGAGCGATTTCAGAGAACCCTTTAAAACACCGGAAATAAAGGACAAGTAAAACTGTCTGTAAGTCTCAATTGAAGGCTTTTCAGTTGAGTTGTTACGAGTAGAGTAGTTGAACTCTAGGTTATCCATCCAGTAGAGGTCCTCGGAAAAAACAACATATATACCCTAACAATTTCAAGAAAAATGTATAAATGTATTGTTTACCTGGCTATTAGACTGGAGTCTCTTGGCCTGTTTGCCGAATAAGTAAGTCCAGAGTTGACGACATATAAAAACCATGCATTTGTTAGGGTCGTGGATGGGACCCATGGAAAGAGTGAGCCTTAAATATCATATTTCGAGATTAAATAATACCTTGAAACTATTTTCAAGCCTAGATCGTAGCCATGATCCTCTAATGATTCGTTTATAGAAGAATGTGTATCTTGAGAAGAAGGATCGTAATTGTCAGATAAAAGGTGATTGGTTTCAGGGGTAATTCTAGAAATATGATATTTTACAATTTCATGGATGAGAATAACATGCGATCTCTTAGAAACCTCACCCATAACTTGAAAATATAGTATGATTTGCAGAATACACCACTACACTGGAATCAGTTAATGTTTAATGCAAGAAAGCGAGTCATCAGAGAATGAAAAATTATTGATTTCTGGTGAAAATAAAGTTTCTTTAGAATATATTCCGTTTAAAAAAAGGAGAATATTTACGCAAAAACATAAATCGAGGGAAAATGAAACTTCAAACACAAATGGTAAAAATCGGACTAAAAACTTGGCTTTCACACCAGTATCGGAAAGCAAAGAAACTGAAAAATTCTCTGGTCAAGAATCTGAAGAAGAAGAAGGACCAAAAGGAGGAAGAGCAAGAGGAGGAAGAGGAGGATCATGTGACTACACATATACTGTAAATGATTTGAATTCAGTAAAAGAGCTAAAGATTAATGAACATATTGAAATTAAAAATGATAATATTACTGGCTCAGTATGTTAAATTATTATATTTTCATTCAACGTTTTAGGTCACAGGTTCCATTAATTTCACCAATGTACCTGATAAGGACCTGCCAAAGGCCACAGTTTATGGTTCTCCAATTGATTCAATTTACAAAATACCATTTAAATACTTGGCTGTTGACTCCAATGTGGTTGATTCGATCAGAAATGCTCTTTTAATTGACGTTTCTGGGGACCAGGTACCTCCTCCAATTCTTAACTTTGAGGATATGAAGCTCCCAAAACCAATATTGAAGGCCTTAAACCATAAGAAAATATTCGAGCCTACTAAAATCCAGATGCAGGCGTTACCCTCAGTTCTACTGGGAAGAGACGTTATAGGCGTGTCATCGACAGGTACTTTAAACAGATTTAATGCTTATTAGGGACTGGAAAGACTCTGGTTTTTGTTATTCCAATGATAATGCAGTCTTGGGAAATTGAACTCAGACTTCCAATTGAATCCAGAGAAGGTCCTTTTGGTCTTGTAATTTGCCCTTCTCGAGAACTCGCTTCACAAATTTCCGACATAACCAAGTACTTTACCGGATATATTTATAATTACGGAGGACCCAAGCTTTATTGCTCATGTGTTATCGGAGGAACTGACATCAAGGACCAGGAATTTACCATCAAATCTGGAGTTCACATGGTTATTGCCACGCCAGGAAGACTTAATTACTTCCTAAACTCCAGAATTATCAATTTGACACAGTGCAGATACCTCTGCTTTGATGAAGCAGATAGGTACGTATTTTTCCCATTATACATATTTCAATATATTTAATTAGTTGGAATTTCAATAGATTTAATAAATTATAGGACAATAGATTTGGGGTTTGATACTGAAATAAATGGTATATTTAACCACTTTAACAACCAGCATCAGACCTTGCTTTTTTCAGCAACGATGTCAATTAAAATTCAAGAATTCGCTAAATCAGCACTGACTAACCCGATTCTGGTCAACGTTGGTCTACCAGGATCACCTAACAAGAATGTAAAGCAGCTATTAATTCTAGTTCCAAAGGAATCGAAGCTTCCAATGTTGCTTCAGTGCCTTAAGAAAACACCACCTCCGGTGTTGATCTTCTGTGAAAATAAGGCGGACGTTGAGATTATTAACGAGTACCTCATTCTCAAAGGAGTTGAAGTATCTGCTATCCACGGCGGACTTAGCCAGGAGGAGAGAATGGAATCCATTTCAGACTTTAAGAACCATAAAAAAGATGTGCTAATTGGCACTGATGTCGCCTCCAAGGGGCTAGACTTCCCCTCAATACACCATGTAATCAACTTTGACCTTCCCAGAGATGTCGAAAATTATGTACACCGAATTGGGAGAACTGGAAGAAGAGGAGAAAGAGGTATTTAATCATAAATAAATAGAGTTAATATTAAGTTAGGCCTTGCAACAACGCTGTTGGATGGCTCAGAGGATAATAATTCCCTTGGGAATTTGAAGTCAATTCTAATTGAGTCTGAGGAGGAGATACCAGAATTTTTGAAAAATATACATGTGAGTGAAGAACACTCACAGTAAACGACTGGAGTAAATAAGGAAACACAGGAAAGTAGAGGGTTTAAGGGTTGTGGATATTGAATAGAGGCTGGTCATAGAATCTCAAAGTGTCCAAGGTTTGAAAGTCAGTTGAATAAACAAATACTGAGAAAAGAAGTTTTTACTAAAATAATGGAATTGTATATAAATTTGTAGAGTGTGTTTTTAGGAATGTGGTCATAAATAAACCCTGTAACGCAAATTTATTTTCATAAATGGTGTAATATAGTGATTGTTTTTTAAGTTTGTAATTTTTTATTTCTACACATTCCATGTCAACTTTTCATTATCGGGTGATTCTTCTCATGGGGAATCGATTCCGCAAATAATTAAATTAAAGATATTTCTCCTTAATATCTATATAATTCTTTTTATCTGTAGTTTAAAAAATATTTCTAACTTTATCGTACCAGATTCCATAGAGTTATTTATCCATTTGTCCAGATTTTTCAACTTCCGTTTCAATCCCAGCTCTTGATTAATTTTATTCTGAAAAATGACTACAAGATTTAAAAAATCACGTAAACTTAGAGGTCACGTCTCAGCGGGACATGGAAGAGTTGGAAAACACAGAAAACATCCAGGAGGTCGTGGTAAGGCCGGTGGTGACAGTCATCACAGGATTTTGTTTGATAAGTTCCATCCCGGTTACTTCGGAAAGGTAAAAAATAATTTTCATATTACTTTTTAGGTTGGAATGAGGCATTTCCACAAGCTCAGAAACCAGTATTTCATGAGGACTGTGAATGTAAATCAGCTTTGGGATTTGGTTCCTGAGGAAACACGTAAGGAATACGCTGATAAGCCTGATATGGCCCCCGTTTTGGATGTTATGCAGAGTGGATACTTTAAAGTCCTTGGAACTGGCAATATGCCTCCGCGCCCCCTTGTTGTAAAGGCGCGCCTCTTTAGTAAGACTGCAGAAAGAAAGATTAAAGAGGCTGGAGGAGCCTGTGTTCTTGTTGCTTAATTTCTTTTTATTCTCAAACACGCCTTATATACAATATTATATATACGTGTATATAATGTATATAATTGGGTAGATTAATTGGTATTAGTGGTTTCAGTTGCAACCCATTTGCCCTTTTGAAGTTGGTAACTACAAGTCCCAGTTTTGTAAGCAACGGAAATCGTTTTATTTTCTTTAAAGAAATAGACAAATGATAAGGGAAGTATTCCTCCTGTGTATCTCCAAACTACTGTCCCATTATGTCTAAGTTCAGTGCAAGTAACTTCTTCGTTAACTACATATCTAAATCCTTTGGTTTCATATAACTGGACCCTGTACTCCTGAAGACTCAGTCTCAAAGTCTCACCCTGTTCATTTGTTTTGTATAGAGATATTTCAGGAGGAATTTTGAGCGAGCTTGGGATTGAATAGTAATTTTTCAATATCATATCTCAAGTGTGTTATATTATACCAAGGCTCACTTAAGCTATTCTTTCTAATCACATATGGTTTCCCATTCCTTAGAATTGCTAGGTATTTAGGATATGGAGCTTGGACCACTTGAGGAAACATTTTTAAATATTTTTTCTAAACTTTTTCTAATTTTCTAATAATTAGCTAGCCATGTCTAAACGGCACCCTAGACACCTATTAACAGCTAGCCAATTCAATATAAAATTTTAAAATTGTTAAACCAAGAGAAAATTTTGTCTTAAATATATGTAATTTTATTTAATCATCATATTAATTGGGTAAATTTTGTTTTTATTTTTATGTTTAGTCCCTAATTTACCCCTTAATATTTTGATAATATATTAAATATTCAGACTCTAGTAATTTAATTATATACAACATTATGGAAAGTAAATAATTTAAATAAATCATTATAAAGAGTATAAAGAAGTGATTATGTTGATTTTAAAATTGAGTGGAATATTTCAAGTCCTATTAAAAGAACCTAGACCGGTGTTTGGGTTGGGATTATATATAGCCAAGGCTGTGCCTGTTGATTTTTGCTGGTTACTACCAAACAAACTTGATCCGCCAGTACCGAAACTGGTACCAGTGTTTGTACAAAACCCAGAAGATGTACTGGTGTTGCCGAATAGGCCTGAAGTAGTACTTGAACTAAATCCTGTCCCAGTATTAGTTGCACCAAATGTTCCAGTATTTGTATTGCCAAATGCTGACCCAGTTGTGGTATTAGTTGATCCAAATAGCCCAGTGCCTGTAGTACCCGTGGTGCCAAAAGCGGAACTGGTATTTGTGCTACCGAATAAACCCGAACCAGTTGTTGTTCCAGTTGTCGATCCAAGGCCTGTGGTATTACCAAATAAACCCGAGCCAGTCGTACCAGTTGTTGATCCGAATAGACCAGTACCCGTGGTGCCTGTTTGAGTAGTTCCAAATAATCCTCCAGGCTGTGAAGTTCCAGTAGTTGAAGTATTTGATCCAAACAATCCAGTTCCAGAACTACCTGTATTCCCAAATCCTGTTCCAGTTGTTCCAGATGTACTACCAAACAAACCAGACCCAGTTGTAGTTCCAGTAGTTGTTCCTAGGCTAGTAGTAGAACCAAATAAACCGGTGCCGGTTGTTGTTCCGGTATTTGAACCAAATAACCCTCCGGGTTGTGTAGTTGCAGTTTGATTTGTAGTACTACCGAATAGCCCTGAACCTGTGATACCAGTAGTTGAACCGGGATCGGTTGTACTACCAAATAATCCAGTACCAGTTGTGGCACTAGTTGATCCAAGGCCAGTAGTAGCACCCAGCCCAGTACTGGCACCGAATAAACCAGAACCAGTATTACCAAATAGTCCTGTTGGTTGAGTAGTAACAGGTTGGGAACTACCAAATAAACCTCCAGGCTGTGAAGTTCCGGCGGTTGTTCCAAAGGGTGTAGTCAAATTTGAGGATCCAAATTGAGAAGTACCAAATAAAGAACTAGTATTAGGAGTAGCCATGTTAACGCCTTGAAGTGAAACATTTTGATTGGGAACAAAGTTTGTGAGTAAATCCTTGATGTTGTATCCGTAATCCTTTAGGTAAGGGAAGTTGGGGTCATTATATGAAGAGTTAAAGTTCCTGAGGTAACGAATCTGTTTCTTAACTTCTGAGTTCTGAGAAGTGTCGGGTTCTGGTGGTTTTGGTTTGTCAAGTCCTATTGCGTTTAGGAAATCTGACCTCAGAACACTTGGTTCATATGAAATTCCTGACCAAAGATGTGATTTTAAGTCCTTGTTAAGTGATTTTTCAGCCCTTTTCAAATGGTTTGACAGCATATCTCCTAGTGTTTTAATCCTAACTTTATGACTATTTAGAACCGATTCTATAAAGTTTGGTGCTTGAAACACGTCGATTTCCTTCAAAAGTTGAACCTCGTTTTGGATATACTCGACTTCGCTTCTGAACTGTCGTACTCTTTCGTACAATTCTCTTGACAACTGAACGTTAATATGGTTTGGTATTCTGAAAACTGAGGACATATCATTTGTTCCTCTCTTGTTAATTACATTTTCACACAATCTTCTTGACTTTATCGTCACTAGATTCTGTAGGTCTTGACACTTCAACCTTTCATTCAAATCTTCGTTTAACTTATCTTGTTGCAGGTTTATATCATTAAGTGATGTTTTTACATAATCGAATGTTGTTTGAAACTTCGAGTAAAGTTCATATAACTGTGATACCATCATGCTTACGTTGTTTAAATGTTGCTCCTGCGATGTCATTAGTACATCCGCCAGGTCAAAATGTCCCTTCCATTCTGGAATCAAGGTCGTGAGCTGGCGGACTGACGACCTGGAGTCAAGTACTTGCTGTTGTGGAAAGTTGCCTAAACCTACGTTTTGGTACCCTGGTGGGTTATTTAGTCCAGTTCCTGGGTTATTTAAAAAATTATATGTGCTGCCCAAAAATCCACCCCCGGTGTTGACTTGCGGATTCTGGTTCTGGTTAAACAGTGAAGACATTGTGGTCTATTGTTTTAAAAATAGTTTATCATAATTTTTGAAAATGTTTGAACATGAGTATGAAATGGTATAAAATACAGTTGTAACCCGGTCACATTAAAAACAATTAAAATAAATTATTAAAAATAATGTAAATTTAAATATGTATAATATGATACAAAAAATGTCAATATAATTAAAATATTCACAAAGGTATCGGGTGTGGGAATATAGTCGTTATATAATTAAAAAAATTGACACTAATTAAAAAATAAATCAATTGAGAATTATATTATACATGATTGATTTGCGAAACATATGTTAAAAGTGTAGGAAGGATAAACATTTGTTAGAAGGTTCAATTACCTTTTTTGCAATTGAATAGATTTTATGATGAATTTGCTAAACAGTTTATTAAAATATTAATTTTTAAACCTTTTGGTCATCATGTGCCTTTATGATATTCCAATATGAAAGGTTTCCGAATCTTTTGAAAACCTCATACACATTTTCCATGTGTTCGAGATTCTCATAGATTTCTGATCCTAAACCCATATTTTCACTCTTATGTAAATTTACCGAAATTTCCTCTTGCGGAAGAACATTCAGGAGCCAGATCCATGTAAAAAACTACATCAGGTTCTACTATTCCAGTATCAGGTATCAAACACCAATTGAAATCAAGTCCCTGTGGAAATACTTGATAAAATAATAAACGAACCTCTGCGCCAACAGAATATGCTATTCCTGAGAACGCATATCTATCAGTTATTACATGTGTGCCTGACTTTAACAACTTGATGATTCTATTCCTAAACATGTTTAAAGATTATAAATAGATTATAAAATACATGACTTCCCATCTATTTGCTGAAAATAGGAGATGGAGTGCCTGTTTTGGTATTGACTCGTCTCTATTTCTTAGATACTCCCTCAAGAGTTTTCCAGTAGGAGTTGTTTTATCTAAATAATTTACACACAATTTGAAAATAATATCAACTCTTACATGGAAAGGATAATACTTCATTTTTAATATTTTCCTCTGACAATTTTTGCGATAGTAAATTAATCTGCGTTGATTTTCCAGATCTAAAAGTGAATTTTATAAACATTAATAAAAGAACCTATCGATCCCTTCAAAGACAATTAATTTGCCTCTTAAAACAGTTTCCGACTCCATTAATTAATATATTCTCTGATATTAATATTTTTTCTAACCATGGGGAAGTGTTGAAACATTTATAATTAATTTATAATTAATTTGTGTACATTTAATTTATTTTAGTTTTTTGATTAATAAAAGATGATTTTACATGTTTTACAGCCATTTCACTCCCCAATATTCACTTTTTATCGTAATGTGTAACTTTTAGCTTTCCCTAATATTCACTAGCATCTCCTGAAATTATTTATAATTTGGCCAGAATCTAAAATTAATTTTAATTTTCATTTGGATTCTGGTGGAAAATGAGCAAAATTTCATTAAACAACTCACTTTCATCTAATTCAGGACTGCCTTATAATTTTGATAATCAACCACCAAAGAAAAACTCATTTAGCACAGTTCTTGATAGAGATGACCACATTTTTGATGATGCTGTAGATAATTACTTGAGTAAGTACGATAATTCGTCCAGCTATATCGACTCGTATGACCCGAATTGGTTCAGAATTGAGAGTAATTTAAAGGCTGCAAACATAGCAGACTTACTAACCTTTTCTAAGAAGATTGGAAAAGGTGTTTATGGTGATGTATTTTTATGTTATCTGAGAAATGAACCCTCAAAAAGGTTCGCAGTTAAAAGAGTCAAGCAGGCTACATTTCCAGTAATTAACATATTTGGACTCGAACAGAATACTATAAAGGAACTCCACGCCTTAAGATCGCTTAAAAGACCTCACACAAACATCGTAAGACTGTACGACTACTGTTCTGCAATTGAAAATTCACCAGTCCCTAACCCTCAACCAGGCCAGTCACCCTCAGAAACATCACTTGTGTTTTACCTAATATTTGAACTGTGTGATATGGACTTGAGTAATTTCATTAAGGAAAACAATGATAGATATAAAGATCACCAGATTGACTTAATAACTTGCGTGGTGAACCAGTCTAAGACGAACGACTTTAGAGTTCAGGATATTATCAACTACTCTCAAAATGTATATTTGAAGGAGAAGGTGAAGAACAACACTCAGAAAAAGGGAAAAATACCCTTACCAGGCCTTGAAGAGGACATTGCTAAGGTCATAATGTACCAAATTTTACAAGGCCTGGCTTATCTGCATTCCAATCGTATAATTCACAGGGATATTAAGCCTCAGAATATACTTCTTAAAAAGTCAATAGATGACTTTGACTCCTTTACAACCAACAAATCTCCACAAAAATGGTTAGTTTGACGCCAATAACTGATTATAGGCAAGTTAAAATCGCAGACCTCGGACTCTCAACTATTGTACCTGCTAGATACTTATCTTCAATGACTGAAGAGGTCATTACACTTCTGTACAGACCACCTGAACTTCTCCTCGGAGATTGCAAATACACTACTTCTGTTGATATCTGGTCAGCTGCCGTTACCGTAGGTTAGTCTTATAAATCCATATAAAAATATACTAGTTTAATATATTCAAATATTTTCTAGAGTGATATTCAAATATTGTACTTGATATTAAAAAGTAAGAAATGAATTTATAGGAGAATGCCTACTGGGGAAACCGATGTTTAGAGGAAGGACAGAGTTCAGTGTTTTGATGAGGATTATAAGCACGGTAGGATGTTCGCCGATATCGGAGGTGCAGAATTTGTCGAAACAGTTTAAGTACTTGACGGTAAGTGTCTGTTTCATTAAAAGGAGTTTAGGAGAGTATTCCTCATATTGAGAGAGACCCATACGATAGTCTGAGGAAGATATTCACTGACCATTTCGGAAGACAACTTATAAGCGAAACTGGACTTGACCTCTTCGTAAAAATGCTCAAATTTCTACCAAGTGATAGGATCACAGCCAAGGAGGCTCTGAAACACGCATGGTTCTCTGACGTCAGTAGGCTTCTGAAACCTTCCGTCGTCAAGAAATACCAAAGCAATGAGAATATCTTTCCCCGAGGATATAATGATATGATGCCTTTGACCTTCATGGGAAATGTCGAGGAGTTTAAGAAAAAAATCAGGAAAAAGCAAAGACTAGATACTGTTTCTGTTGACAGTTATGTAACTCAATTCACCTTCCCGTAATATTAATTTATTTTACCAACTTATTTTATTAACATAATCTCTAATAAATGGTTATTTAACAATTTTTTGTTTAAAAACCAATGTGTTGATGAAATAATTTGTCGGTCAATTTATGTGTTGGTAAGTTGTTTATGCACTCCATGAGCTTAACACTAGAACATAGATTTACTGCTAAACCAAATATATTAAATTACAACAAGTATAGATTTTGATTTATTTTTAATGGATTCTTCTAACACATCTGGCATTATAATGGAATCCACTTCGCCAAAGATGTCGAGAACCAACCAGATTAAAAACTCTCCAAATGGGCGGAGCTCACCCCAGCCGCTGAAATTCAGATCTTTTGACGCCTTCTATCAATATTACAGCAAAAAAAATACATATGAAGTATCTCAGCATAGGACACCTTTAACACAAAACCAAAATTCCAAAACCAAATCCTCAAATTCTAACAATAAACCAACAGATAACAACAATAAACTTGATAATAAATGTGTAAGTTTAATTTTACTTAGTTTTCACGTTGTTCTTTAGGGAGTTTCCCCTGAACCTTCAAAGCCGAAATTTACCTACACAACCGAGGACTATAATATTAAAGGCAGAGTGAAAAGGCTTTGCGAAATATTCCAAAAGGCACGAGACGACAATCATTACCGTGCCAAGCTTGAAAAGGTTATTTCAAATAATAAGCTTAATACAAAAAATAATGCTTCAAACACTTCCAAACATGAAACACAACCACAAAATGAGCCTGAAAATTGCCAGTACCAATCACAAATCTATATAAAGAGGGATCAGAATACCAGAACTAACACTGATTTACTACCTCTTAAGTTTTATCATGGCTCTGATTCATCATGCTTAGACCGCGAGGAAGTTATCTTCAACACTCCCTTGATGTTCCAAAGCCCTTCAGGCGAACTTGTCGATGAATACGATTACAGACCCGGATATCCCTCACCGAAGGCCGCTTCTCCTCTAAAATCCTCCCGCTATGTTTCTGAGAAACGGGCTCCAACAATTGACGAAATCACCTCCATTCTTTCTGCTCAAAAGATTAGTCAAACTAATCCCCAAAATGAGTTCCCGGGCTATAACCGCCTCGACAAAAACGCCATCATAGATGACATTCTAAACAACTTCATGAACGACCCTGAGTTTTGCGACACTTTCTTCTCAAAACTCGAGACACTAAACCTCTACAATAATGCTAACACTTTGGAGTTTTCTAAACTAATTGACGAGCTCCAGTTCCTAGTCGAAAATGACAACAACATTGATAATCTCACCAAGCTCGACTCTGTCGACCATAAGGACTTTGAATGGTTCTTCAACCAGCCTAAAGTCTTTGACTTTAATGCTCAGGATCAGACCAATGCAGTTGACCTCAAACCTCATCTCTTTGAGAATGAAACTAACATTACATCTTCTACCTCCACTGAGTTTAATCTTCTTCTTGAGCAGTCTTCTTCAGATTCTTTGGAATCCATCTCTAACACTTGTCAACCTTATGACAGTATTGACTCTAATAATGGAGAACAAATCCCAGTTGAAGACCCTAAAGCAGTTGAGGATTCTAATTCAGTTGATGAACTTGGAACTGTTGAACTTAATGTAGTTGAAGGGCCTAAAACTGTTGAAGATTCTAACACTGAACAACCTAATGCAGTTGAAGAAGCTAAAACCGAAAAACTTAATGCAGCTAATGACCCTAATGAGGTGATGGATCCTAATGCAGTTGTTGACTCTAGCACTGAAGATCCTGATACTCAAGAACCTAATGCAGTTGATTCTAGCACTGAAGAGTGTAAAAATACTGAAAATAACCAAGTGGAAGAATCAGAGTCTGTTCCAGAGGTTGGAAGCGAGTTTAGGGAGGAAAATCAACCTGACTTCTCCGACTTCGACAAGTTCAACCTTGACACTGCATTCAACACTCACCTCAGCAAACACTTTGACTGGATCAACACTAACAATTAGCGTTGTTAATATTATAATTCTAGTCACTGATTCATAGTAGTTAATTTTTCAACTCATGAATATATAATACTAACACATAGATGATGATAGTATATTAGTAGGAGTATATTGGTGGAATTAGTTATATTTGAATTTCTTGAAGTATACAACGGTGGAAGTTAGGGACATCGGGAGCGGTAGCAATTTGTATAAAATCTGAAGATTAAAGCTAAAGTTGTAACGATTAGGCATGGGCGAAGGGAATGTTTTGAACCTGTCGGTGTGCTTAAGAAATTTTAAAGATGAATTGAGAAGTAAAACCTCAGAAACTGATTGGAGAGGATAGAGAAACATGAACACTGAACAAAAATATAAAAATGAAAACATACGCTTGTAGTAAATCCATTCTAGGAACTCATTCTTGTTCTCTGTAAAGGAATTGTACCTGGTGAGAGTCTCCATTAAATTCAAAAGAGTCCAAATTGATAAGTTTACAGTTGCCCAGCGATAGTTATCGTGCCCCTTTAATAGCTTGAAAGTTACATAATACATCAGAAAGCCCTTTAAATGATGGTACAGCTCAGATAAAAATAAACTTTTGGAAGATTTACGGTCTGAAACGAAATGATGTGTGAGAATTTACCTAAAAAGTATAAAATATTAAGTGAGTTTAGAAGAGTTGCGGTTTTGACTGCATAGCCTACAAAGTTCCACATATCAACTTTGTGTAGTAGTCCGAAGTCAAATTTTAAGCCTTTTCTAGTTTGGCTGTACAGGTGGTAAGCCATTAAGGCTTCTACGTACAACCATGCGAATAACACCAAAGTGTTATAAAAAACTAAAAGTTTTTTGAAAATACAACCGCAATTTTTCTTAAGATTCGCCATTGTAAATATATACTAATAATTTAATGTGTTACTCTGGCCACACAACTAATACATCACATATTTCAAAATAACACATTAATAAATATATTGTACATTATAGTGTAAGTATTTAATTCAAGATTTTGGTGAGCCTTTTTTGGCCTTCCTGGCTTCCATTGCCTCCAATCTCTTCTTTTTCTCCAACTCTTTATGAAGTTGGGATTCCTTGTTACTAGCAAAGGAATCCACAAGTGATATCGTTAAGTTAAAAATATGTTCATTATCTGTACTGTCTGGATCCTTCGTAAAATACCCCGTCCTCTCAAATTGAATCGGTTCTCCAACCTTCAGTAGCGTTGCAGTCTTTTCAACCATTCCTTTGTATACTTTAAGTGATTCCTTATTAACATTTTCTAACCACCCGAATTCACCTTCAGTTCCTTCCTTTGGGTCAGGCTTTGTAAACAGCCTTGAATACCATCTAAAGGTCGCAGCCGACCAGTCATTTGATCCTAGCCAGTGTATTGTCGCCTTTACTTTCCTACTTTTATCTTCCAGTTTCCCACCCTTCGTCTTTGGATCATATTCACACACTAATTTCTCCACAACTTCTCCATTCTTCACTACCTATACAATATTTACATTGACAATATTTATATTTATGTTTAAAGTTATAAATATTAAATTAAACTAATGTTATTTTAATTAGAACCTTGACGCATTTGATCCAATAAGTATAAAAAAGTCTGACTTCATTTCCTTCGTACAATCGGTAAAAATCTGCTGAAGGTGACTCTGAAAAGTCTTTCCGATCAACATAAATCCGCTTTGAAAATGTTAACTATAATTAAAGATTAATGTTATACAATTACCTTCCGGTTATAATTTGGGTTATTGCATGGAACTTCAACTGTTTCACTAAATGACTCGTCCACATTTTCAATTTCAACCAAAAGAGGATCAAGAACTGCGAAAAATCTGGTCGAAACCTTGTTCAAATCCTCTCTAAAGCACTATAAAACTCAATTAACATACCTGATGCAGTTTTCCAGGAGCTCAATTTGGATCATATTTTCCCTTTTAGCTACTCCAATCTTGTTACAAAAGTTCCTAATTGACTCCGGAGTGCATCCTCTTCTTCTAAGGCCTGAAATTGTTGGCATTCTCGGGTCATCCCACCCGGAAACAATTTTACTATTCACCAAGTGTAACAAGAGCCTAACCAACATAAAATAATGTAAAATTACCTTTTACTCATAACGCAATATGAAAGATTAAGCCTTGCAAACTCAATTTGTCTTGTTTTGAGAATTCCCAGTTGTTCCTGAAACCAGTCATACAGTGGCCTGTGTAACTCAAACTCAGTGGTACAAATCGAATGAGTTATACATTCAATGCTGTCAGATTGTCCGTGTACAAAGTCGTACATTGGATATATAATCCATTTATTGCCTGTATTTGGGTGTTCAGTCCTAATTATACGGTACATAATTGGGTCTCTCATATTCATATTACTTGATTTCATATCAATTTTCGCTCTTAAAACGCATTTTCCATCTGGGAATTCTCCATTTTTCATCTTTTCAAACAGCTCCAAGTTCTCCTCAACTGTTCTATTTCTATATGGTGAGTCTGTTCCTGGTACTGTTAATGAGCCTCTGGATTCTCTTATTTCTTCTACTGACTGGTCATCTACATATGCTAGTCCTTTTCTTATCAACACCAACGCCCACTCGTACAGTTTATCAAAGTAATTTGATGCATAGTATAAATGTTCTCCCCAATCATAACCAAGCCATTTTACATCATTTTTTATCGACTCGATGTACATTACTTCTTCGCTCATTGGGTTTGTATCGTCAAATCTTAGGTGAGTTCTTCCACCGAACTTTTTTGGTAGTTCAAAATTTAAACAAATAGACTTTGCATGTCCAATGTGCAAAAATCCGTTTGGTTCTGGTGGGAAACGTGTCACAATTTCCTTATGTTTTCCTGATTTGATATCATCTTCCACTATTTGGAGTATAAAATTAGTCTGGTCCTTTGGGCTATTAATGCTAAACTTTTCCATTTTACTGGAAATAGCTTCCGTGCTATTTAAATTACTAGACATTCTGATATTACAAATTCTAATCCTGTTAAAAATAGCAGAAGTGACTTTTATTAGCATAAATATCAATTTTGGGGAATGGGCACATGTATAATTACAAAATCAAACTGAAATTACAAAAACTGACAAAGTTATAGAAAAATTCTTAAAATAACAAGATAAAAGTTATTATCATTATTGCATATTATAACTGGTACAAAAATAATTATTTAAAGATGATTAATACACATATAATAAATATTATGGAACAAAAATATTACAATAATCATAAAAATATTATATTTTACTTATTATATATATTAATATGATGGTTTGATTTTATGTGGAAATGCTAATGTGTAAAATCTAAGTTATAATTTAATCGAATGTTTTGTTCGCTCTTTTTACCATAAATATCAATTCTTTTATTGATTTGGTATTAATTTATCTAACCTTCTTAAAATAAGTATTTGTTAACTCTCCAAGTTTATACTTTTATTTATCCCCCCAGATTCCATCAGTTACTAAAATATAATTTTATTATATTATATTCATATACCAGACCACAATTTATATTTTATTTAATTAATCTTTTAATATAAACTATTGATTTATCAAAGCTTAAATGAAGAGAGGTAGTTTTATATAATAACCTGAATATTATTTAGGCCGTGGTGGTTCTGGTGGAAATAAACTCAGAGTTACCTTGGGTTTACCAGTAGGGGCCCTAATTAACTGCTGTGATAACTCCGGAGGTAAAAATTTGTATCTTATTGCTGTTAAGGTATGGTTACATAAATTATTATTCTTTAGGGAACTGGAGCCTGTCTCAACAGACTCCCATCCGCATCAGTTGGAGATATGGTATTGGCAACTGTAAAGAAGGGAAGGCCTGACCTTAGGAAGAAGGTTTTGCCTGCAGTTATCGTTCGCCAGAGGAAGGCCTGGAGACGCAGGGAGGGTTACTTCATCTACTTTGAGGATAACGCTGGAGTCATCGTGAACCCTAAGGGTGAAATGAAAGGCTCTGCCATTAATGGTCCTGTAGCTAAGGAGTGTGCTGAACTCTGGCCTAAAATCTCAGCTGCAGCACCTTCAATCGTTTAATAGCATATTAAATATAATCAACTATATTTTACATAAATAATATTTATTATGTATAATTTACAAATTTTCCAAGTAATTTCAAACCCTCAGATCTTGATAAAATATCAAGTGTACAAGTATTAATATATATTACAGATTAAAAATTACATGACGAACATAATGTAGAGGCAAGTTAGAACAGTCACCAGGATTAAAATCTAAGAAAATTTTAATTAAAAAACTAACCTTTATAATGAGGCCGCGATTAGATGAAATCCTCCGATAATATTTTAAAAGCTCGTTCCTAGCTAGGGTGGATTAAAAGTAGAAAAAGTACCTGATTTTACATTGCTAAGTGACACTTCAGTGTCAAAATCTATCCGGTTAATCATCTCATCCTGCTGAGTAACATAGGCTGTAACCTTTTGAAATATCTGAGAAAGGTCACCAATTGCTCTTTGCACATTTGCAATGGCCTCTTCTCTAGCATTTGAAATCACTGACGTCGAAGGCGCCACAGTTATTCCACTAATCACAAATATCAAACGGTTAAATAAAATTATATAAAATGTGTAGAAACCTTTCTAAATCAAGTTGTTGTTCGGATTCTAAATCCTGTTGAAGCATGAATCTTTTACGACCGATGCCTGGATTTTGAGCATGAATGTCATTAATTGAGTATAATTTACGCCTGTTCTCCTGTTCTAGCATTATTTGAGCTCTCTGATGTAAAGTTTCCTTAAAGGTGTTGGTGACGTTAAAAATGTCATTTCGAAGCTGGAAAATAATACTATTGTAATGCTTTTTGGAAGCTTCATTTCTAAACTTGAAGGAGTTTACCTTCTTTTCAAATGAATCAATAGAGTTTGTGGTGTAAGTTAAAATCGACTTTATTTCAGAAGTTAGCCTCTCAATAGAGGAGGTGTTATCAAGGTAAAGACTACGTTTCTTTGCTAATTGCGATAATTCATTGAGCCTAGCCTTGGCTTTCTCAATTTCTTTATAAATTGAATCGGCATCTGTGTTGAATTCTAAATTCTCGAAGGTTTTTGGTGTTTGAGTGAGGTTTACATTAGAATTCTGGTTAACCTGGCTCATAAAAAAATTTGTCCTATCCACAGAGTTAACCATAATTAGGACAATCAGTTGGCAAAAAATTATTTAATAAATCCAAACATTTATATTATCTGGAAAATTCACCAAACCACACATGTACAAGAGAAAAAATAATTACACAAGAATTCATTTATATAATTTAATGGTACCAAAAAAGATTACAGATTATGACGTTTTAAAAAAACATTATACATTTTTAAATGATAAGGTAAATCGATCATTTCCAGTATATAAATTAATATTAGAATGATAAAACTTGGGAATCCAACCTAGTTTCAAGTTATCATGAATCTTTATTTAAAGAATTTGCAGTTTGTGATCTTTCAAGATATAAATCAGGCGATGTAATTCAATTTTATCCATAAATTATTGATTTTTAGATAGCTTTGAGGTGGAGATCAGCAAATGAAGTGGTTGAAGGCAAATGTGAAAACATATGTGCGAATGTAACATGTAGCGAAACAACAAATTTATCCAGTTATGAAGTTCTATTTAACTATATTGAGCACGAAACTAAGAAACAGGTATGAATCTCACGCTTCCATTTGTATAGGCTCTAGTTAAGGTTAGAGTATGCCCAGAGTGTTCTTATAAGCTGAATTACAAGTTAAAACACAAGAAATCTGAAGTTACCTAAAGTATTTTTTGTTTATACTAATTTGATGTAAGAGTCTGAGTAACCGTTTGTACAATAAAATGCCAACTTTACCTAACAATTTTGAGGACCCGATTCTAAATATTTTTAAAAGGGTATGATAATATATATTTGCAAGTTGTTAGTTTGAAAGCTTTGAGCATGATCTTTTATTGGTGGAGCAGAAGGTTAAGAATGAGCTTAGATGTGTATATGACCTTGATGTTTTTGATATCACAGAATCTGTTGAGACTACCAAAACTAAAATACATAAACTCTTTGAATCATTAAATGTATTTCTCGCATTGATATATTTTGTATTAGGAACTTTACGTATATAAACGTCAAATGTTATCACTGATAAAATCGCAAGTTTCAGTATTTGAAACACTAGCACAGACTGAGGTAATTTTTAATTTAAAAATGTATTTCAGGGCTTAAATAAAGTGTCCAACAACAAGAATAATGAACAACTCATTGAATTAGCAAAGAACACTTTGAAAATATCAGCTGAATTCTTTGATATACCAGATAATCAACCAGTTCCAATAGTAATTAAGAGGTACTTTTAATGAAAGTTTATCAAATTTAGGAAACAAATCAAGAATGAAGAACCCGTGAAGGAAACAATTGAATTTATACCTGTAATATTGTGAAAATAATGAAAAGTTTAGGTTACTGAAGCACAGTTCGAAAGTGTTCCAGCACTGGTTAAAAGAAGAGCGAAGCTGGAACAAGTAAATGAACTTTATAAGTATTTACATGATCACGCATTAAAGAGAACTAAGTTAGTACGCAGTTGAAATAAATGTTGGTAGATGTGTTCCAGTAAAGATTAACGATATAGAAAATGAAGGGATTAAGGTACATGGTCAAACAGGTTAGAGAAATGTTAAAATAAATTTATGAAGGTAGTTCAAAAATCGCAATATTGAGGCATTTGAAGAAGATACAAGTGATAAACAGGTATTAGAATTGGTTCCATCATTTAAATCAGGGATAACACCATTTTACTACTAGATTCTAGATTTAAAAATAAAAAATCACTCAAACAGAATTAATGTTGTGCTTTATTTTTCGTTTTAATATATGTTTATCTTACACATTCGTACCCACACATCCATGATATCGTTTTTCAAATTCAGATTGAAAAAACATGTATATTAGTTTAAATGAGATTGTATAATATTAAGATAATTTTATTTTTAATATTTGTTAAAAAAATAGGATGCAGAAATGCAAATGAATTCTACACATTCAAGGACTCAAAAGCAACGTCAGTATTTATCGCACCAAATAATGATTCGGAAAAACATGGACCAAACAGAGCCTTTCAAATAGGCTCCTCATATTGGTCAAGTCAAGGACACCATAGTGACACTGATTTTGGTATTTTTAAGCCCGTAATATGTGTTTAGTGTCATGGACTGGAGAGCTTTACGAAAAGGCAACAATATCGCAAATTAACGTATTTTGGGAATACGCTCCAAAGGTAATTTGAACATTAGAAAGAGTTTTAGGAGGTTGAAATTTCATTATCCTTGACTGGAGATGATTTTAACGTAGTAATGCCATTTAGACCAACATTCGAAAATAAACGTAAATTCACAAATAATATGATTATGTGTATATTTTAGGCTCATATAAGGAAAATTTTAAGCTGGAAATGCCATATGAGACAAAATTTGTACGATTAACATTGAGAGGAGCAATCAATACATATTTTGGAATAAGGCATATACACCTAGTAGGCTATGGTACACCGCTATTTATGATAAAGTCTGGAATTTCGTCAAAAGAAGGTGAAATGTGTCTACAAGTTGAGGAAGGAACTGTTGAAAATCAGCCCAGAGTCGTTTTGGACCTATGCGTTAACGCAATCGCAGCTTCAGATGGAAGAGTATTAAATTCATTGTATTGATATCATCTGTTTAGGAGTTGTGGCGCCAAAATTCAAGGATGCAAATTGTAAGCGCAGTTTCATATCCAGAAATGTGCCTAACCACCGTTGAGTCATCCAAAGGTATTCTGATTCATAATTATATACTCGTATATATACTTGATAGAGTTGATTTGGCAATTTTTGAGATATTTTGAGATAATTGTGTTTAGTTGGTCCAGTGATAATTGATAATTGTAACGAGGACTCGTGTACATGGGAATTTATGGGAAACTCACAATTATCAGTGAAGAACGCAAATGAATTGTGTTTGACGCAGAGGGATGAAAATGGAAGTGCGGCAGGCATGGGTAATTTGGTAGAGAAATACAAGTCAGAGTTGAAAGTAACATCCACCGGAAGCAGTGAAAAGCACGAGGAAAAGTACGCAGTAGACCTCGATAAGAAGACTTACTGGGCATCTTTAATATTTCCAGATGATGGATATCATGTTACAAGTCTGACCCTTGACTTTGGTAATAAGTATTGTGTTAAATATGCTTTTAGATAAGATGGTTCATGCCTCAAGAGTATTAATTGACTGGGAATACCAGCCTCTAAGTTATACAATAGAGGCGAGTTCAGATAAAATAACATTTAAAGAGATTTCGAGGAATCTTTCAAACTCGTACCACACGACTACAGACTCGTTTCCAGGCACTGATTTCAAACAATTGAGGATTGTAATGATGAAACCTCACTACTTACACGGCAAGGTTAGTGGTGGGTATGTTTACGGAATAAGAGATTTGTCAGTTTTGACCAATAATTTGCTCACAGTTGTCGGTGATTGCAGAGCGGCTGCGAACAGCGCAGACGCCAGAGATAAGTATTTTGTATTTTATGTGAGTGTGTTTGAGCCGTTGCTTTCTAAGAAGGTTAGAGGGATGGAATCGGACCTGAATAGTGTAATAACTGAAGTTTCAAATGAACTAAGTCACTTGAAAGAATCATTAGAAGAATCAGCAAACTGCATGGACGAAAAGAAGGATTATGATAATCAGTTAAATCTAGCGTCAAAAAAGAGCCAAGACCTTTGGAAACTGTTTAACTCATCTACAATTACAAAGTGTGACCCTTACACACTAGAATTATCAGTGATTGGAGAAAACAAAAATAACCCAGCAGAAGACTGTTATAATATATACAATTTGAACCCAAATGTAAAATCAGGCTTTTACTGGATCCAACCACCCTGTTCTAAAGCCCCGTTAAGGGTTTACTGCGACATGGATTCCCACACTTCAATGTACATTTGGAACGGAAAAGACAACTCAATATCAATTCAGCCGTTGAATAATATAAGAACACCAACTTCACTCAGGTTTCAATGTGCTTCATATGGCCTCGAACCTCTTGTAATCAAGTCTAGACGTCAAATTGATCACCTAAAAAAAGCTATGAAACTCATGCCACTTAGTAATAAACTCGATTCATACCTTCCATTGGCCTATAAATTCGGCTCTGAACCGAAATTTAAAGATTTTATGAACATTTTCTCATTCATTTCGTTTCCACATGGCAACTCTGGTGTGGAAAACTCCAGTTCTGATGAATCAAATCACGACAAGTTTAGCGAATCCTCAGAGTTAGTTGATTTACATGTGAATGCAGTTGGTATTTCAATGTCAACACAAGAGATTGAGCGATTTGATCTTGAGACTTCTGACATTTCAGGGATCGCCTGTTCAACTAATGCCACAGATGAAATTACAGCTCCTCTAGAGTTGGACTGTTCAGACTCTCTGGGGAAGTCGAAAAAGATATTCGGCTCGCTGAACACAAGTGTAATTGTTCGCTGTGATGAGGACTGTTCTCAGAAGGAGAATTTGTTTATTTATGGTACAAACGGACTTTATAGTGATCATAGTTCAGTTTGCCTTGCAGCAATTCACGCCGGAATTATCAGTTCCCATGGAAGTTTTGTAGTTTCTATTGAAAATGGTAGGAAGTACTACGATGGCGATAAGCAGAACGGGGTTCAGAGTTACTTTTACAATAAAACTTGGCATGGGCTTAAGGACATAATTCATGAAAACGAAACAAATGGTGAGAATAAAGATAATTTTGAGCACAACGGGCCTGATAGGAAGTATAGTATTAGGATTTTACCACGTGAAAAACGATGCCCAATCGTTGAAACAAAAGGGTCATTTCTACAATTAAATAATAATACTAATTCCACTGATACTGTTAATGCTGTTAATCCCATTGATAAGGTTAATAATGATAATACTAATGCTACTACCAAAAATAAAAATAATGATAATGTGGAGAATGGAGAAACTATTGGTGATACAGTGTATGATCCTAATACTGTAAAATATGCTAATAAAGTTATTGAGATAATGGATTCGTTATATGGAGTTGATAATAAAACGGTTACAAACGTTGTTGAGCAGATTTCAGTGGTTGTTTCACAAGCTAAGAAACACCTCAGATCACTGGAACCAATACATAATAAACAAAACGATACCATCACATCACTGTATCCAATCTATTTACTTTTATATTAAATTAGTATTAGATAGGTTAAATTAGTGTTATTTAAGTTAGTTTAGTAGTAGTTTAATTTGGAATTTAGGTTTGATAATGGAGGTTCATTAAGTTCGAGAGTCCATTCATATTATGATACTTTGGACTCAAGCAAGATGTTGTATTCCAATCTATTGACTGATGAGAAGAATAAAACTATAGATGTGTCTTCAGACTTTGAATTAGACTATCATAAAATGCCATTTTCTAAGACGTTTACAGTCCACGATAGCTCCATGGCGAATGGAAAGAGTAATTGGGGGTATTCAAACTCGCCAGTTGAGGGCCATGATTCATACGTTGCACAGTCTGGAGATTTAGATTCAGAATTAATTGCAGAAGGCTCATTTGCATTTCTGAACCATTTTAAGTACTTTGACTTTGAGATCTCACTAAACGTTTTGGCCACAAATGAAGGCTCAATTGGTATTGCCTTTAGAGTTCATGACCAATTTAACTTTTACCTGTTTGTCATGAGTTATTTCAAATCAAATAAACAGCTGATCAAAGTTGAGGACGGAGTTGCATATGTACTTGCAACAAACCCTGATGAAGGTTATAACAAAATGCACTGGTACAACCTAAAAGTTAACTGCACTCATTATTATACTGAGGTTCATTGTGACAATCGACTCATATTCAGGTAACACACAAGTTAGTTAATATATTTTAAGGGTGATTGATACGAGTTTTTTGTATGGTTCATTTGGGCTTTATTCGTCGGGTTCAAATGGCTCATTTTACTTTGACAATTTGTCAATTAAAGCCAAGAACGTTAAACTTTTAGAGTCACCACTTCGCATTGAAAGACTAAAACATATCAAGTGTTGTAACTTTTCGGAAACTTGTACAGGCTCTTTTCAAGAAAATTATAACATTATAAACCCTAAATATTCAATCAACACCGATTGGTCATTCGAGGTAATTCTTTATACTATCAACTTTTTACACACTATCTTTTTATTATATTTTTATTATATTTTTATTATATTTTTGATTATAGTTTGATTATATTGTTAATGATTGATTAGAAATTATTTAATGGTGAACATAAGGTAATACATCAAGTGAAAGCTTGTTATGATCCACATGATATTGGTTCTTTGGCCATCTTGAAAAACGATCGATATTGTAAGAATAAAGATATGTTAATATTGATTAGGTAGTGGTGGATTTTTCAGGTTTAGAGTTCTACCACAGTGTGAATCTGGCACTGTGGGAGCAGTCGTTCACTACTTGGATGAGAAGAACATGTGCCTTGTTGAGATTAACTCAAAGGAGTTTAGAATAAGGCAGTTTTCATCTGGGGTAGTGAAAGTTCTTGCAAGTGAAGAGGCGTCAATTTCAATTTCTAAGTGGAACGTAATTGAAATTGAGCTTACTGCCACTGAAATTAAGGCCAGAGCAAAGACAAATGTGCCTCATAATTTTATTTTAAAGTCTCTTTTGTCCTCATATGACTTTAAAGTTTCAGCCACCATTGAGCCGAATAAGGGCAATTCTCTGGGCCTCAAATCCTCAGCTTGTAGCTCTTGTTACTTTGATAGCTTACAAATATCACATTCCGAGCCAAAGGAGTTAAATACAAATTTCATGGAGACCTCTGTATCAACCGCTTGGGTGCCTTGTCTTGCCTCAAATCTTCTTGAACGCAGAAGATTGTGCGGTTTGATTACCAGAAATAATGCCCTAGATGAGTGCATGTCTGACTTTTGCAATCAGTGTTGTAGTCATCACACGAGACTGTTGGGTGATCACGTGACTCTAAAGTGCACCAAGAAGTGTGACAAGAACAATTTACTCTTCAAGATAAACTCTGGCAAATTTAACAGTTACTTAAGTGCTTGCACTTCATTTCAAGGTCCAGCCTTCAATCATTGCAATTTGGTATATAATACACTTTATTTATTATGGTTTAGGACCCCAATTGTCTGTTTCACTCTTGCAAGCTTTGTTGCAACTCTGGCTACTATAATCAATTTGACGACAAACGTAAACTTATAGAATCAACTTACTGCGAAAACAAGTGCAAAATACTTAAAATACATGCTTAATTTTCAATACAAATTTCCATACAATTTACATGTTATTATAGTTGTACACTTTTGTATATATACATGTTGTGTATGTAGAACATTGTATATATGATACCCTATATACACATGTATATAACATTGAAATATTAGGGAGATTAAAATCTAAGATCATAATCATTAAAGAGCATTTGATAAGGCAAGGAGAGCTCATTAAGAGTATTGGAGAGGTTAGGAATAACTTGGTTGATAAGTTTTAAGTTTTCAGCGCCTATGAACTTCTCAACAGTGCGTTTGTAACTGTTCCTCTGGATCCTCCCAAGTAGTAGCTGAATCTTCTGATACAGATGATTCCTGCCATTCGGCATTTGAAAATCAAAACTCCTCTTCCATTCAAAGTTGTTAATTACTCGTTTTAGCCTGTTAAGGGATTTCCTGTCCCAGTTACCCCCGGTGTAATTGGTGAGTGAGAGTTGGTGGTGCGCCACATCTAGTGAGTTTAAAAGCCTTGGAAGACCATTAAAATTGGACATTAGTTTCCCAAAAGTCTCGTTACTGAGTCGAGAAACTGTAAGTGCCAACTGGATTACAGTTGACAGTGGGTCAATGAGTTCATTTAAATTAGTTGAGGGTCTTTGTTTAAGGAGGTCTCCCTTCTTTCTCTTCCTCTTAATTATGGGAAGTGTAGAAATATCGACATATTCTGCCTTTGCGTCTTGAGATGATATTGACTCTGTTGACGGGAAAGATAGTAAAGATGTTTCAGATTTACCCAGGTTAGTTACTGGAATCTCAAAAGAGCGTGAAGAGGTACTCTGTAATGGTGGTGTTAAACCTCTTTGAATTATTGGTTTGTTCCTCGATTTGGTGTTTGAAAGGATCTTTCTATTGAGTAGATTACAAATTGTGTTAATTCTTTTAGTCAAAATCGGCCTCATTCTGTTATAAAACTCCTCGAGCTTTACTGCCGCTTCGTAAAATACTGTATCTGGTGAGTTGTATGTTTTGCAGTTTTCAATTATCAGCTTTACATCATTGTCGAAAACTCTGATATCATCTTTATACACTTGTTCATCATTTTTATTTAACATTGTTTCAAAATCCATCGGATGTTTAATATATTTGTAATAATCCGTGACAATATTCGTATCCACTGGGAATCTGAATATTCTCTGTTTATCAAACTTTATAAGTTTATTTATTGCTTCGACATATGTGTATTTAAACTTTCTGAGTTGTTCTTTAAGTTCATCTTCTGGTATGAAATTCCAGTTTGAGTTTACTGAAGCTTGTGATGATCCGATATCACCAATCTGGTTCTTATTATTATTCATATTTAATTTACATTTATATATACATTTATATTAATGTTAAGAAATTTAAAAATTATTTTTTAAAAATTGTATTTGGATGAATTTTGTAGTGTTTCAATTTCTTTTGATTTTCACACCCTGGATGTATAACTTATCTCTTCCTGTGATTTTTTCAAAAACGAATATTTTATATAATGAAAACACTCTCATTTGATCATTTGAGAATGAATAATTCGAGATATTCTTGAAATGGTAATCCATGTTCTCGTACACATTTTGAGGCAATTCTAGCCTTTTATTCTCAATTAATGTCCTATATTTGTCCAAATACTCCGGAAATGTATATGATTCCACAAGTTTTAACCCAATTCTGTTACACATATCCACAAATTTACGCCATGGAACTACATATTCGCTTTCGTCTATAGATTCCATCAAAAAGAAATGATATTTAAGTCCCCAACTACTGTTTAAAACCTCTTTAATCTCTGTATAATTTAGGTTTTCTGATGAATTTTTTATCTCCTGTACTGATTTCTCGTCCAATGTTATCTTAAATATCGGATTTCCAAACTCCCAAACCTCTAATCAAACATTAATATTATAACCTTAACATTAATATATAACTATATGGGTTTTAAAGTCACCTGTGTTATTGACAGATTTGTTTATGTTGGATGCTAACTCTTTTGAAAGTTGGTCACAGCAAATGGTGGAGCCGATAAAAAGTCCTCCTTCATTTAGAGAGTTGTATATTTTTTCGAGTATAAAGTTCGTTGAGGCTTCAGTGTCGAGTATGTAATGAATTGCGAGCTGTATTGAAACCACGTCAAAAGTATTGTTTTTGATGAACATTGAGTAGATTTTCGGGTCAAGAAGGTTTCCATGGTGGAACTCTGCGTTAAACGAAAGTGTTCTCTTCCTCTGACCGTATCTCCTTCTGGCCTCGTTAATTTCTCTCATTGATATATCAATTCCCATCAGTTTTCTTATCCTTTTGGTGTTATATTTATCCAAGTCCTGGGCGTGGCCGCATGCCAACTCCAAAACTGAGGTGTTTTTCTTAATATTACACAAAATCAAAACTCTTTTCACCAAGTTATTATACTTCCTCAAAGCCTCTATTGCTGATTCTTGTTGTCTTATTACTTTCCTAGTATCATAATGGATCTGAGCGAACTCTGCTGTATCTCCAAATAAATTTGGATAGTAATCCATTCCATCAAATTTTCTATCATCCAACTCTTTTCCTAATCCAGTTCCGTCAAATAATGTTCTATCAAAGAGATCAAGTAACATTCGAGTGTTAGATTCCAAAAGTGAGACTATGTAATTGAACCTGTTGGGTTTATATTCTATTAATCTTTTATACTGTCTGTAAAGTTGTGAGTTGTTACTAATTTTTGAGGAATCAGTTGAGATTTGTATAATCTTAACCTTGGACTCTTCAGAATTGTCAAGGTCTATGAACGGATATGAGTTGGAGTTATTAGTGGCGATAAAAGTCTCATAGCAGGCTTTAATAACTTCGAGGATTTCAAGATTACAAAGCTCATCATTAATGGGAATATCCCACTCATCTACAACCTCAAGGTTAAACTTGATGAACTTTACATTCTCCAGTTTACTGGAGTTATATGTTCTCAAATGTCGAAATAACATCTTCATTACTGATCCTCTACTTTCTTTAGTGTTACCATCAACTGATATTATACAGTTAGTCTGGACCTTAAAATGATAATTTGACTGTGGTCTATACACTATTATACTATCCAAATAGTTGTATGTATATTGTTTTAAATCATTGAAGTTCAACTGCTCATTAAACACAAAGGGGATTCTGTATATAATTGAGTGGCAAAATCCTTCTTTGTTACTATTTCTAGACTCTGAATTACATGTTTTCGTATTATATACCAGTTCAACTTCTAAATAATCATTGTTTTGAACCAATTTACTATAGTCTGATCTACTCACGAAGATGTTCAAATACAATGAGTCTAAACACTGTTTTGACACATTTGGAACAAATTTTACCTTATTTGAGTCAAAATCTAAAACCGCTTCAGTTTCTATTGGTAAAACTATACTTCTTGATTTAACTACGCTCATCAATTTTCCTATTTGGAAGATCACATTACATGAAAGTGGGTCTGAAATGCTATCTAAACTTTCCTTTATACTATGACAAATTCGGTTATGTATTGTATTTTCCTTGTATTGGTTATCAAACAAATTATAGCCTTGAATTAGCAAAGGGTTATCACAAGATGTCAGTTCTTTTGGTCCAGAATCTGTGGAATCCTGATTAGATACTTTACGTCTACTTTTAGGTCTATTAACCATTATAATTACAGATTAAATATCACATGGACGTCATTTTACAACAAATGTGTTTGAATATTGTATTCGAATTTTATCTATTTTACACATTAGAATTATAATAAAGTTTAAAAAATCAATATTTACATTTAATCTAATTTACAACAATCTTGTTATATTTTTTATGAATTTTATTACATCTTTTATACACCACATTACAGTTGGATTCTGATTTATTATTTTAAATTCATCAAAATTTTAATTGATTATTATTAATTTATATTTAAATATGAACAAATGTTTTAATTGATTTCTTGGTTCATTTTTTCATTGCATTATTTGATTTTTCCTAAATTAATATAACAATGGTTATCCCATCTTTTAATTTTAATTTAACCACCATTTCCATTCTTATTCTCTTTAACTTTACTATAAAGTCTTCTTGCTCTTATATCGATGCCACTACGTATCTGGAACCTTATCAACAGTTTTGTTTATCTGAAGTTGTAGGAAAAGATATGTTTGTTCACTTGACATTTGGTATTTTAGACCTTAAACCAGACCAGTTCTACTCAGCCTACGTGATCGAGGAGGGCTCAGATCAATATATTTTCCGTGAATCTGCTATTAGAAACGACGTCTCACTTTCATTTACTTCAGTTGAAGGTCCTTCAATTACTTTATGCGTCAACGGACCTCAATCTGGTACAAATTTTAACTTTTCGCTAAAGTTCGGAGCCGACGCAAGGGACTATTCAATTATCGCAAAGAGTTCCCACTTGGATCCTGTGGATATTAGGGTTCAAAACGTTCTCGATGAGCTTTCTGCCTTTCACAAGGCTCAAATTATCGGCGCTTCATCCATTGACAGAATCAGTGAAAAGGCTATTAAAACTTACCATTTGTTAGCACGTTTTGCAATCGCCAATAGCGTTTTCGTCATTTTCTCAACTCTTTGTTATATTTTTTACTTTAGAAACTTCTTCAAATCCAAAAAATTAATCTAATACATACACATATACACAATGTAATATACACGAGTATATTGTATATAGTATAGCTATTATATTATGGAATACTTAATATCAGGAAGTTCTATAACCTTATTTGACTTGTTATCCCTTGCAATAATGTGTAAAAACAACTGTCCAGAGCGATGGTTTAGTAAATCCTGAAGTGGCTTGAACCTGTTGTGTTCACCCACAATCAAGTACCCGTTCTTAAATGTTAGGCCGTCAACTTTAATGTCAAAGATGAATTCAAGCAAATCAACCAACTCATAAAGATAAATCAACTCTTTTGGTCTTAGTTTACAATACGTATTTGGACCATTAATGATATTTCGGGAATTAAACTTGTAGGGTACAGTGTGCTGACTACTTTTGGTTAAACCATCAGCATGCACTCGATGTTCCCGAATAATGAACTGATCCCAATATGAAAGTGACAATCCGTTGAGAATAGAGTTTTTATTATCAATTGTGAAGACTTTTGGGGGTTCACATGTGTTTGTTACATATTTCATTGTAGCACTGTTGAAGAAGTGGTTTTTGAAAAAACCACACAAATAATCGAGCTTAGAATAGTTGAATGGACGAAGTGTAAAAATAGTTTTATCACCATTACAAAAGTTAATCTCACTCTTATTCACAAATAGATTTAATTTTACATTGTCGTTTATCACCAGTTCATTTCCATTCTTTAAAGAAGTTGGTAAACCTGACAAACCATTTCTATCTTCTTTCATACATCTACTACTAACAATTGTACTTTTAATAATTGGTAGTTTGTAGAGTTCCATAAGTGAAAGTGAAGAGGCAATTGAAACGGATGTTGAGACAGCTGGTACAATGTTCTTTGCTTTTCGAACCAAATTTGTTTTTGAGGCTTCTGGTATATTGAATTTGCGTGCCCTCAAGTTACTCACAAAGTATACAAAGTCAGTTGAATCATTACAATCCTCCTCAATTACAAGTGGGTTAAACTCATAGTTGGTGTTTTTCCTTGAATTACAAACAAACACATCCACTAATCTCTGGAAATCCTCTTTTCTGAACTTATTGCCCGACATGTGATCTCCAAACTCTTTATACCCATGATTCAAAATGAGGTTAAACTTGTCATAATCCATATTAACTGGTTGAATTCCAACGTTTTTGAGAGCTTTCAACTTCAAATTTACTAACGCTGAGATTAACTTATTCTTATATTCCGATTCGTGACCGACGTATTTGTCATATTTCATCTTCGCCCACTGATTTACCACATATTCTTTCTTCTTCTCGTCAGAGTTTATTATCTCTAGATTCTCATAGACTATCTGAATCAAGTTGTGAAAATTGTTTTTGCCAGATTTAACAGCTTGTTCAAGTGCCTTAACTGGGTCCTTAACAAAGTTGTTAAGGATCATGTGCTGTGTGTTAAAGATCCAGGAGAACAACTCAATTGAATAAAAAACACAATCGTCAATGTTTGATGGTATTCCCTTTACTGAACAACTGTACCTATCTGATGATACCGCTTCATCTCCCATTGAACTTGAAAATGACTCTGTAATATACGGCACCATAAATGACGTACTACCTAATCATCATTAAATCCCATTCCTAATTATCTAGAGTTACATACTACTAACTATATATATTTCTATATAGTATTGTGTATATGGTAGTCTTAAAATGATACATTTCATTCCATGAATTCCAGATTCAATCATTGGCAAGTTATTTAGAAGACAAAAGTTATCGAGTGCTACTCTTCCTTCAATGTTATCCACTGCTGAAATTGCTACATAATTGTTACCCTCAGATATGTGCCGATCAAAGAGTTCGAAACTATCTTCAGTGAATATTCGGTTATAATACTTGTATCCGCTGGTGTTATGTAGTAGGTTCAGGTTCCTAACTGCTACCTGGGCTTTTGGTTTCCCAATATCGTTAATTGTAAACAAAGCTTGCCTAGATAAATTTGATACATCTACAGTATCATTATCGAATAGTGTTACATCCGAGACTCCCATTTCAGCCAGAAGCTTAAGATAGTCACATCCCAACGCGCCTGATCCCACTACCAGAAACGACATTTTCGACACTTGGCTCATTGATTTCCTTACATTTTCAGCATCCACTTGGCCTGACTCGTCACTGAAAATATCACTTCTATCCACTAATATTAGATCTGAAGGTTTGAAAGTGTGTGTTATAGCCTTAATACACTCTTGAGCTGCCAAACCACCTAAATTCATATTCTTAATAAATACTCTTACCAATTAGTGATATTATTGATGGGATTTTAAAGTCCTTCAGACAGTTAAAGTTGGAAACAACTTTATAGTCTGACTCAGAATAAACTTGTTTCGTTACTGCGTAAAAGTTCTCCAAATCCAAATGGGATTCTGGTGGTAAATTATACGAGTTTGTCTTACTCAATGCGATAAACGACGCTAACACAGTCACTAATTTACTGTTCAAACTACTGTTATTATCTGGGCCGATTACTAATTTTTCTATCGATTCATGCGTAAATATTCTCTTGACAAAATTTAGGAACTTGTTTACTGTTAGCACTGAATTGATTAATGATTCAAAGGTATTGAAGTGTAGTTTTTCAGGTTTATCAACTTTTCTAACTGATACCACTGTGTCTCTTAATTTATCATTTCTCGTATCAATCCAAAGCTTTAAAGAACCTTCACTAGATTTGTCTACATTTAATATCTTAAACTGGCTCAACTTATTTTCAGACCCATGTTCCTTGTATCTAACTTCAATAATGTCATTTTTACTATACTGAGATAACTTTGATGAATCTACCTCAAGGCAGGACTGTTCTCCTAACTGTAAAATCCTCGCTGAATCCTCCTCATATGTTTCATCTGATGTTACATGAACTTTGTGGTCACCAAAGTCGTTGAGAACGATTCCAGCACATCCTGAAACTGACGCATAGACTATGTTTATCTTTTTATGGAACAACTTATTGAACTTGATTGCCGTCAGAATTGGTTGGTTTGATATTATTACAGCTGAGTATTTGTAATTTGACAAATGTTCCAGAAGGTCAGTGTGTAGGATCTTAACATTTGCGTCCGGGTTTAAAATTAAAATTTCCTTTAAAATAGCCCTTGTCAGAGACTTGTTTTCGTCCCACACTGTTACTGATGACACTCCAGACCTTATTAAGTGTGTTATGATTTTCGACGATAACTCGTTCGCTCCAATCACAAACACATTTGAGGAATTTAAACGCTTTAAACCTGCCGATCCAAATAAAAGCTCAACTCTTGATATTTTATTATTTTTTACAGTCGAATTTTCTAAATTTTTACTTTTATTGTCGGAATCTGTGGATTCTAATCCTTCCAAATTATTACCATTACAAACATCATTTAATTGCGATAAATTATCTTTTTTCTCGGGATTCCTTTTAAAATTTAGGAATCCGTCGGGGAATATTCCTTTATTATTTCTAAATATGTTTATACATGACGAATTGAGATTAGTTATGATAAAAACTAAATTAAACACATTAAAGTAAAACATTCAAACATTTTATAACTAATTAAACAACAAATGTGTAATGAATAAAATAAAATTACAATGAATATATTGACTGAATGTTAGAGAATTTTACACAATATTACAATATGGGTACTTGAGAAACTTCCTTGATAGGAAAATGTCCATTCATTTATACTCCCGCTCTTGTAAGAATATGTGAGCCTTTTGAGTAGCTACAGTTACCTTGTTTAATAGTTTTACAGCCTCTTTATCCTTGATTTCATACTTTTTAAGCCTAATCTCCACTGAATTCTCAACGTTCTTAACCTTGTCAACATCAAACTCATCAATGAATGAAAATGCGATACCTTGTCTTCCTCCTCTTCCTGTTCTTCCAACTCTGTGAATGTAATCAGATGGTGTAGTTGGAAAATCGAGGTTAATTACAAACGCCACTTCTGGCACGTCAATTCCTCTTGACACCAAGTCCGTAGCAACTAATAAATTGGAATACCCAGACCTAAATTTTGATAGCGAATCCGTCCGTTTAGACTGTTTCATGAGTGAATGTATACATGTTACTTTAAAATCTAGTTGGTCTAAGGTTAATGAGACAAGTTGGCATCTTTTTTTGGTACACGTAAAAATTATTCCTTTGTCCTTTTCATCCTTTAAAAATCGTTCCTTCAATACATATACCAAATATGTTATATGTACATGTTGAGGTAGAAATAAGTACTCGTGTTCGATTTTTCTGTTAAGTTTTAGCACTTTTGATGACTCTTCTGTTGCGTCGTAGAATTCGAAGTTTGTGTTTGAAATCTTTGATGCCAACGTTCTTATGGCGTCTGTAATTGTTGCTGAAAACATGAATGTAATCCTTCCTTCAGAAGACTTAGGAATACACTTTAAAATCTCCTTCAAATGTTCTTGAAAGGTTATATCTAATAGTCTATCGGACTCATCAAAAACCAAGTACTTTACATTTGAAAATATACTTGATAAATTACGTTCAGCATTTGAAACTTGGTATGCTAGTCTTCCTGGAGTTGCTATAATGACATGAGGTCTCTTTTCCATTTCTATCGACTGGCTAACGATATCAACCCCTCCGACACATGATAACACCAAGATGTTCATGTTAACTCCGAATATTCTAAACTGGTCCGAGATTTGAAACGCCAGCTCCCTCGTAGGCGTTAACACTAGGCTGTAAACTCCGTATGGGTTCTTCGCCAGTGATGTAAGTATTGGCCAGCAGAAGCAAATAGTCTTTCCAGTTCCGGTTTCAGAGCATCCGATTAAGTTTTTGCCCTTAAAGGCTGAGGGTAAACACAGTTGTTGAATCTTTGTAGGTTTTTTAATCTGAAGTGATTTACATATTTCTATTATCCAATTTGGAACTCCAAGCCCTTCAAATGTTTCTAAATTCTCCTTTTTATTATTTTTTTGTATATCAGATGTATGATTTGAAGTTTCAGAACCTAATTTTTCCCTTTTAAATTTGTTTTTTGAGTCAGAAATTAGTTTAAAACTTTTAGATCTAAAATCATGTAAATCCCATTTATTAGTACTAAGACTATTTTCAGAAGAATAGGATTCTTCAATACAATTATTTGCGATAGCTAAAGAAACTGAAGATTCAGATAACATTTTATGAACTTCTAATATAAAAATAAATCATTTTAATAAGAATTTTGAAAAACTGAGTATAAAATAAATAATTGAAATCATATAAATTAATTTAAATCTATAATCTACATGTCCTGACAAAATTAGAAAAAATAATTTAACAATTAATTTAATTGTATTTATTTAATTTTTCTATTTCTTAACTTGTATTTTATCCTTTAAAATGGCCATACGTAGGTGGATTTCTCCTTAATTATTCTTTAGGGGCTCAGTATGAGAACAGCAACGAAGTTGGAGTGTTTTCCACTTTGACTAACTCGTATGCACTGGTTTCGCTTGGATCTTCCACTAATTTTTCGAGTCTTTTTGAGGCAGAATTGACTCCTCACATCCCAGTAGTTCACACTACCATCGGTGGTACAAGAGTTATAGGAAGGGTATCAGTAGGTAAGGAATAAATCACATATAATATTATATAATAAATTTTAGGAAATAAAAAAGGACTTTTGGTGTCCAGCATTTGTACAGATAAAGAATTAAGGCACCTGAGAAACTCACTCCCTGATTCCGTAGAAATTCGAAGAATAGATGAAAGATTATCAGCTCTAGGAAATTGTATATCAGCAAATGATTATGTTGGATTAATTCATGTCGATATGGATAAAGAAACCGAGGAAATAGTAGAAGATGTTTTGGGGATCGAGGTTTTCAGAGCCTCAATAGCCGGAGATGTTTTAATCGGAAGTTATACTAGATTTCAAAATAAAGGAGGACTGGTTCATGTAAAAACTACAACCAGTGAAATGGAAGAACTTTCACAACTTTTACAAATTCCACTAACCTCAGGAACTATTAACAGAGGCTCAGATGTTATTGGAGCAGGTATTAAATATTTTAATTAAAATTTTTATAGGAATTGTCGTCAACGACTGGGTCGCATTTTGTGGAATGTCAACCACCGCTACTGAGATTGCGACAGTTGAAAGAATTTTTAACTTGGCAAGACCATCTGGGCTCAATTCTTCTATCATCGATTCCTATAGTCTTAAGAGTGCATTAATTGACACATTAATTTAATTTAATCTTTTTGTCCACTTTTTTATTTTTTTTCCATTTTCGTGCCCAACCTTGAACATTCGTTATATTATTATTTCATGCGTTATATATTTTTACCTTTAACTGTAATAATATGTATGATTTTTAACTTTTGCACAGGAATAAGTCAGAAACGAACCTTACAACTTTATTCATATATTTATTCAAATAACCTACACATCCATCAGGATATTTTAAGTAAATTCTCTGAAATGGTACTATAACTTTATTTATTATATATTTAAACTCTAATTATCGCTATTTTAGGCGACTAAAGTCAAAACTAAACTAGTTAAAAAAGAAAAGAAGGAAGAACTCAATAATGATTTGGAAACAAAATTAGAATCTGTAAAAACTAAAAAAGCTGTTAAAAAAACACCAAAATCACTGACTCAGACGAAACTAGACTTTGCAACGCCCACAGCAAGTCCCACCAAATGGGCAAAAATACCACCACTGGGTAGAATTAAACACCTTAATTCCTTTTAGACCCGAAGGAGGATGTAGATGAAGCGTATAAGAAAATCGCGGAATTGAGAGAAAAATCCAATGTCTATATTGGAGCACATGTTTCAGCGTCAGGAGGACCAGAATACTCAGTGCCAAACGCATACAATATCCTAGGTATATTTTATGGCTTCAACATTTATCGTTAGGCCAGTCGTTCGCACTTTTTCTTAAGAACCAAAGGACGTGGAACTGGAAAGCTTTGGTGAGATTTAACGAAATCATATTAATTTAGTCGAAATCGGCAATTGAAAAGTTCAAAAGTAACATGTCAAGTCATAACTATGACCCCAAATTCGTACTCCCACATGCATCATATTTGATTAACATGGCTAACCCAGGTATTTGCTAGATAACAATAAGTGTTTAGACCCGGATAAAAGAAACAGAGCATTCGATAACTTTTTAGATGACATCCAAAGATGTGAGCAACTAGGGATAAAGCTCTATAACTTCCATCCAGGTATTTAAGAGCTATGTTATCTTGTTATAGGATCAACTTGTGGTTTATGTGAAAAGAAGGAAGGGATAAAACACATTTCAGTATTTTACAAATCAGTAATCGTGATTTAGGACTGTATTAATAAGGCCTTGGAGATGACAAAGGGTGTTACAATTGTGTTGGAAAATGCGGCAGGACAGAAAAACGTTATCGGATCAAAATTTGATGATTTGAAACAAATCATAGCAAACGTTGAGGATAAATCAAGAGTATTCACATTAATTCAATTAGAATTTATTTAGGTTGGAGTATGCCTTGATACCTGTCACCTATTTGCCGCAGGTAATTTATTCCTATTTCACACAATTTTAGGATATGATATTAGAACAACAGAACAGTTTGACCAAGTTATGAAGGACTTTGATAGTGTAGTTGGACTTAAATACCTTAGAGCAGTCCACCTAAATGACTCAAAGTCAGACCTCGGGAGTGGCCTTGACCGACATGAAAACATCGGCAAAGGAAAGCTTTCAGAAGAGACCTTCAGGTTCATAGTTAACAGTCCTTACTTTAAAAACATACCAATAATTCTTGAAACGCCAGTTACTGAAGGGAATGAAGGTGTATATAAACAGGAGGTAAAACTCATGTATAGTTTACTCGACTAATTCATTTTAATTTAATTTTAATATTTTGTTCCAACGCTTTGAAATTTATTTTAACCACTTTAATAACAAATTATAAACAATTTGAAAACAAAAATAACTTAATCTATAAACTTTGAGGGCTTTTACGATAAAAGCCGTCTATGGGATTCGAACCCATGACCTTTTGATTACGAATCAAATGCAATACCGCTATGCTAAGACGGCTCCGAACACTCATCAAATAATAAGCTTTAGTGTCACAATAAATAATCTTCAAGATACATAATGATACGAGAAACTAATGTTTTTTTATAATTTCAAAAATGTAGGAGTGTATCTATACCTACACTTAATTTTAACCTTTACAAGAAGATACACATATGGAATCTTGATAAATAATCGCACATCGTTCATTAATTGCAATAATAATGACCAGTATCGCAACTTAAAAATAGTAAAAGCAACTTTACCTGATAATGATTCCAGCCCAAATAAATATATCGAAGACTTCCTCAAATCTTCTGTCAGCAAAAATCTATTTAAGGACCAAAGTCCAAACTTTATAGGAATGAGCCCAGAATTAACTAAACTGTAAGTTCCATACCACTCAAGTTGATATAAATTATTAGGAGTAAGTCAAAGTCCTGGAGCGATATTGTGGCTGATGAGATCTTAAAGAACAGAAGACTTGAATATGAGGATGATCAGAATGTTCCAAGAATTAGCGGTGATCCTGAAGAACACCGTGGACTTCCTATAGAAAGAAAGCCTTTTAATTACAGATTAACACCTGAAGGACGAGTAGAACTTGAGGATTATATAGAGCATTTGAAGAGAACAGCATACACAAACCCTGTAAAGTATAAAGAGGATACGCCTATTCTTTGGATAATCAGATCATCTTATGGTATTTTGAAATTTTATTAGTGTTTATAGGGAACTACTGTGAGCTCCTGGAGAAAGATGAGGATAAAATAAAGTCACTTGTAAATAGAGTTAGAAAACAGTTTAGTCGATCAGAACTAGAAATTCTCGTTTTAAAAGTAAACGTGAAAATGCCACTATGTGAAATCATGTTAGAAGGAACCATGCCTGATATGGTCAGAATATTCTACGCACGAGGAGGAACTCTTCAGGTTAGACTTAACTATTATAATTCGTGGTTACAGTACTATGTTACACCTCGTTTTTGGACTAGATGTGAATTACTTGAAATGGATCCTAGACTTGAGGCTATTTATGGAAAGGCGAATGCACCAGGTTTATTTCCACAGTGGGATGAGGATGGAATGATGGAGGAGATTATCGACTGTATGGACAGGAGACCTGACTACGCACTGGTATTTGATATTTACTAAATGGTTTTCAGGAGTTTAGATTGCCCAACCTCTGGCAGGTAAAGATGTTATTACCCGAGTTTAACCAACACCTAATGAAACTATTCTTTGACAAGGTTCACTGGCCCACCAGACTAAAAGTTCAAAAGGCTTTTGAAATGGGAGTCGAAGACTACCGAACAATAATTGAGAAGAAGTATGTGTTTTATCAGAAGATTTCTTTGAAAAGTCAAGGATTGAAAGATTTATGGCTGTAAGTGTATTGCATATTTAACACATTATTTTAGCACAAAGCCCGACAGTTTTGATTAATAATATTTTACAATTTTACTACTCTTCATAAATCTCCTAAGCAATTTTTTAACTTGTTTAACATACGCAGTTTGAGTCATCTTCGTCCGATGAACACGATTCATTAAATGAACTCATTTTCGATAAGCTTTCAAAAATCGATTCAACTAGACTTGAGTCGTCAGGTGATAGTAGTAGTGAGTGATTATCCTCTTCATCCTCAGTTACGTTCAATTGTATGAAAACACAAGGGTTTTTGAACAGATCTAAACAAGATTAAACGGATCAAACTTACTAGTATCTTTAGATATCGCGTGAAACATCATTGATTTGTACGGAAATGAATATGAATGCCTTGAAGGATCCGAGTTTAGCCAGATTAACTTCAGATTCGTTAGATATAGGTTCCCAACTCCTGAAAAAAACACTGTATAGCAAATTATCATACCATTCTCCAAGCTGTTTAGTACCAACGTGACATCTGAATATCGATTATAGACTTCTTCTTGTTCAGATTTGTCGAGAAATTTGGAAACATCTTGAGACGTTTCTATTACAAAAGTTCTATGATTCGGTTGATCTGAGTTTGACGATTCCATTACTTATAAAATTATTGATATAACATCTGTTTGATCCCCCATTCGTCAGATACTCTAATAAATCATTTTAAGATTAACACATTCTACTCCATTTGAGATGAATCAACTTATTTTTTATAATTTTAAATAATTGTTTTTATATAATGGCAGTTGTGAACAAATTTTTGGGTCTTTCTCTAAGAGGAGATTACCTATCATATTCTTTAATATTTAACAACACTCTTCATAATTTGGGCTCCATTGACATTAAATCGTCTTCTTCAGACCATTTCCCCAAAATCAACTCAGTTCTATCCATAATAAAGTCTGAAGTGGATAAGGAAGATTCCACTTCCGTGGATTCCAACAATAATAATGGCTGGAATGTTGGAATATACCACGATCCGGTTCCAAATAAGCATAATTTTGACCAGAATAAGTTCTACAGCTTCTGTAGAATCAAGACTATTATAGAATGTTCATGCAGTGTAACTTTAAGGTACTATTTTAATATTAATTTACACATTTTAGTACTTCTCCTCTCACAATTTCAAGCTCAGAGCTCTGTAAAACTATCGGTAACTTGAATTATTCTATGCTTTGTTTAGCAAAGGTATCTAACTCTAAGATATCAAACATTGATGAAGTTGTCAAATTCTCCTCGACTGTTTTATCAAAGTTTATTAGTTCTCCTTCAACAGTTCAGTTTGACGGGATTGCGACTTCGTGGGCTACCGCCTTATCATTAAAGGTTTGTAAAAAATTTTAATGGTTTTTAGAGGAGGCTTAGCCTTGATTCTCTGGTTTTGTCTGAAAACGACACTTTGAAAATCCAGGCCAGACTTAAAAACGACAAGGTCGTCAATGACCTAATAAGTAATATTGAGCAAACTAAAAATGACAAGAGTCGTATGTTCCTGAGCTTATACTAAATACACTATTACAATATCTATAAATGTATATATATTTTAATTCAGATTTGAAAAATGCACTCGAGAGAAGAGTTCACAAACTTGTACAGGATTATGTGGAGAATATTGTCCAATTTGTTGATTGACTCAGAAATCAATTTCCATATCGCTTCTTTCTTACGAAATCGTCCTTTATATTCGCTTTAAATGATATAATGTTCACTTTGCCGTCCTTCAACAGGATGTCAGTATGTACGATAAATTCATTCTTAACTATATTCGTGTACTTGCTATTTGACTCGTCCGTGAATTTTACAATCTCGGTTTTACTTTCGTTTTTACCCTTTTCCTTAACTACTCCGTGTTTATAGCTTTTATTTGTCTTTACATAACGCACTGGTTCGTATATTGTGTTCTCAATTGATGGAATATTATACAGTCTTCTAGGTCCAATAACAATCCTACCTTTATATTTATCATTCTTATTTTTATTCCTTTGACTATTAAAATTCTTTTCATTATAAGAATTCTTTTCATTATCAATAGTATTTCTATCAATCTTATTTTGCTCACGTTCATCATTGTGTTTAATTGAGACTGGAGTCTTAACTTCAGAATCCTGAGAATCTATCATAGCAAAGGGTTCTTCATTTAATTTGAAGTAGAAAATGTTATGAGTAGTTTGGACTATAACCAAATTTGAGATACAAAACGAGTTTAAAATCATTGAGTTGTTATTGTAAACTCGGTTTGGAATAGTTTGGATCATCAGGCCCTGGTATTTAACAATGACCCGAGCAGATATGTCGTAGACGTAGTACTTAAAGTTCGTCGAGAAGGCTATGAGGAACTCGCAATTGTCATTAAACGACACTGAGCAGATCCTGGAGTTTGAGTCGAACCTAGGCAACATAAAATACAAAAAATTGTCGTGGTCTGAAATGTAAACGTTCCCGTCCAAACAGTAATACACACACCAAACTTTGCCTCCTTTGAATTGAGCGGTGCTTGGAAAATCGCAAAGCGTGTGATTATAATGTACAGAAATTTTTATTACATGTTTGTTGAAATCTAGGTATTTAACAGTTGACAGCGATCCATCTTTAACATTGTAAATACTAAACACATATTTATCCTCAGAAAAGTGGTTGATCATTAGTTCAAAGTTTGATATGAATGCCATTGAGGAGACAATAAGGTTTTGGTACTCAAATTTGACTTGTGAAACCTTCAACTCCTTAAGGTTTACCAACAAAATTTGGATACCTACTTGGTTCAGAATTGCAACAACATCTCCTTGAGGTGACAATAAACAGCTATTAATCCCTCCTTTGTTCTTGTTCATTTTCATTTGACACAGTTTATATGGTACATTACTATAAAAGTTATCGTTAAATAACTCCACATCTGACGACCTGTCTGACACCGACGTAGTATCAGAATCTCTACTTGAGGCCAGGTTTGAGACTGGGATATACCACAGATCACAGTGGTGTTTGTATCTACACAGTGCCAGCGTCTTGGTGCTATTCATTGAAACTACTGGAATAAACTTGGACACGCTCGGGTAAATAAGTTTATACATTGACTTTTTGGAGTCGAAAAACTTAAATGCTCTCAAAAGTGAAATAGAGCCTGAGCTTCCCGCACTCCCAACAATCCCATAGACATGGTTAATGCACAAAGTCCTAATATCTCCTTTAATTGGGTATTTGAATCCACTAACTGACCAACCAGTTGTCGAGTCTTTTGTTGAATTATCCAGTTCCTTCATATTTGCACCCAGTTGATCGTTTAAGAGCATAGCGTTGGATGATTTGTTATTCGTGTACAACGTGACTTTGCTATCCAGTCCTGCTGAAAACAATGTATCGTTATTAAGTAAGCCAAGTGATAAAACGTCATTGTTATGCTGAGTGAACAAATGGGACATTGTGAATGTGGATACGTCCCAAAACATAACATTTCCGTTAGAGTCTCCGCTCACCAGTGTGTTTTCAGATGAAATATACAACAAACACCAGACGTGCACGTTATTTTCTTCTGTTACAGCTTCATCTTCTCTCTTCTCATTTTCATTTTTTACTCTTTTTTTATTCCTGTTCGATGTTATCTTTATTACATTACTATAGTCATCGTTATTCGTGTCGCATATCAGGATCATTGAGTCTGATGTTCCGCAAAACACTCTTCCATCATCTACTGGGCAAACGCTCAGGATTCTTTTATTATGTCGTAGATGTACCTTTTTGAAATTGAGTTCTTCTTTTTTCTCAATAAATTCTTCATTCCAAATTGAGAATGAGCGTACGCATCCATCATCACATGCTATTAAAATATCTGAATTATTTGATAGGACTCCTGAGAATATTGCTCCTCCGTATGATGTGCAAGATCTCTATAACACTGTTTATAACTTATTTATTTACCTTTGGTCTCAATAAATTTAAATCCCACTCATTAATTATTCCATGTAGTCCTACTGTAAACAGTCTATAATCTGATAAGTTGTAGTAATCTAAATTTTTGTATGGAATCCAGATTATTGATCTGAATGATGCGTCTACATTTACGTCCGAAAGGGTCTAAACAAAATTATAATCAACATTTGTTTTATAAAAACATACCTTTAGGTTTATATTTGATACTACTTCATAGATTGAGACATTGTTGGCGTATGAAAAAGCCAGATATCGCCCACAGTTAGAGAATGAGGAGGAATGTATGCAAATATCATCTAAATTGACAATATTTAGTAAAATAAGTTTGTTATTCATGATTTTAGGGCATTAAATGAATGAATACCCTATGTATCATCTATGGCTAAATAAATATTAAAATTTGTTATAATTTTGACAGAATATTTAATATACATTATAATGTAAAATACTAATACAGAAGGATGATAAAAAATACAAATATGGATACATGGATTTTATAGATCCCAATATGTGAATATAATATTATGAAATAAAAAATATAAAAATAAGCATTTACGAAAAATAAATAATCAGATTATTAATTTTTTAATATCAACATTTGAATTAAAATATTTCATTAGAAACATCATATCGTATGATTTAATTTATTAATATTATATAAACATTATCTTCAAACACATTAGAACTAGAATTATTTATCAATACATACAATATATAAATAAGACTATAGTATTAATTTATAAATAAAAATATGTACAATTACAACTAGTTGATACAAAATAATTTATATTAATACTGTATAACTCAAAATCAATAAAATTTGTAAAATACAATTAATAATAATAATGTGTAAGAGTTTATGTAGTTAAAATATAATTTTAGTTGATAATTAATTTTGTCTCAACATCAGCACTATATTAATAGATATATAAAATCATTATCAATTTTATATCAACCATTGTACCATCTTTGTATATTATTTTGTATTTTCGTAATATTTCGATTTAAAGATTTAATTAGATGATTAATAAATTAATCAATAATGGTAGTGAATTTAGATGAGGAGTTGGATGATATACTAGGTAATATTTATTTTAATCAAATATTTATTATCATAATAATACAATTTTATCTTTCTTTATTATATAATTTAGCAGAGAGGAAAAATGAGGTTTCAAGGTTAAGATCTAAATTTAGAAACAGGATTCCCGTAATTTGTATACCTTCTCATAACAATCCATTTAAAATCGAAAGATCAAAGTATTTTTTCATTTATGAAATATAAATATAATCTTAGGTTCCTCGTACCAGTGAATATGATGTACGGCGAATTTAAATACTTACTACAAAAACACTTAAATTGCCAATTAATGGACGATCCTCATTATTATGGAAAAAACAGCACTGTATACTTATATGTAAACAATAAAATACCCAAAATGTCCACTCTTCTGGGTGATTTATTCAGAAAACACAAATCCGAAGACGGAATTTTGTATATGGTTTATTCAAGTGAAAACACACTGGGATAACATAACTCTATGAGTTTCATCTCGTATAACATCAACTAATTTTTAATTTGATATCGTCACTCTAACAATTTATTCAATATTCCAGTACCAACACATTCATTAATTATTATGTTCAAAAATGTTGTTTTATTGTATAATTATTTATTTTTTATATTTTTAAATCATTTTAATATAATTTTTGTAATTCATTGTAATTTCGCCTATTCCATCTCATACAACAACAAATTCATAAATAATATCGAGATTCTAAACAAAAGAAACAATATTTCAAAGAATAATAACTTGTTATATCCATACCTATTCATTTATAATAGAATTTACAACAAATGTTGTAAAAATGAGCCATTTCGAGCCAATTCTGATACTAAACACACCTTAACATCAACTTTACAACACAATTATAATGATTTAAATGAAAAAATTAAACATAGAATAGAATCTGAGTCTTCATGTTTGCTAGAGGATAATTTAAATAAGAGTGATTTTGTACAAGAATTGGCAAGACTAGGAAGGTCAATTTACTCTAATATACCTACACCCACACTCTTTAAATCAGTACCTAATGGAATAAACCTTTTAAAGTCATTCAACTCAAACGATTTTAATTCCTTAGGATGCAATGGAAGAGATTACTTTCTAGTGAAGTCACCAGTTCCAGTAGATTATAAACTACTCGATGACTGCTCTTCATCAATATACATATCAATACACCTAGATAAGGATAAGAAAATATATTTAGATGGGATTTCTGATAGTTTTGTATTTAAAGGGATTATATCGTTACTAATATCGTTGATTGGCTGGAAAAATTCTACGGAAGTGGAAGTTGATAACGTGAAGAAACATAAATTCTTTAAAAAAGTCATTGATCATGGAATAATTAGTGAAAATTCACTTAACTCGATTTTAAATCACATTAAAAATGAGTTGAAAAAACAAGATAATCCAACAAAAGGGCCCAAAAGGACATCGATGTTCCAGTCACCAAGATCTAAAAAGAGGTAATCAAATAAATATTTATTTGATTTAGAGTTGCGGTACTTGTGAGTGGAGGAGTTGATTCATCTTTGGCGTTATGGATTATGAAGAGTCGAGGATTCGATGTACAAGCATTTCACTTAAAAGTGAATGATCTTTCGAATGGACCAGGTTATAAATTTCAAAATTAAATTGTTTAGGACTGTGCTCATCAAATGATATCTCATACGCAATGGAAGTGTGCAATATCCTGCGAGTAACTCTTCACGTTCTACCCTTCTCACAAGTTTACGATAAACACATACTATCTGATGTACTCGATGATTACAGGTATTAATTCTATGGTTATATGTATTAGGAAAGGAGAAGTTCCGAATCCAGACATTTTGTGCAATAGTAGAATTAAGTTTGGGGAGTTTTTGAAAATGGCAACTGATTGGGGGTTTGATTACGTTGCCACAGGACATTACGCAACTCTGTGCGACGACTTTTTTACAAAAGAACAAATTAAATCACCCAGCTATTTGGATGGATGCACATCAATCAATGGGTACTACCGAATTAAAAGGCTGTGCTTATCCACTGACACCGTAAAAGACCAGACTTACTTCCTGAGTAGACTTAATCAGAATCAAATGTCTAGGTTAATATTTCCAATTGGTAACATTTTAAAGACCCAGGTAAGCAGTTTTACTAGCAATTAATTTTTAGGTGCGAGATTTTGCTAAAACAGTCGGTCTTCCAACATATAATAAGAAGGATTCCTTCGGATTATGCTTCTTAGAGGACTTGGATTTATCGGAATATTTAACAAAGACACTGGGTGAGAGTCGAGGTCCCATAGTTGAATATGAAACTAATAAAGTCATTGGTGAGCATAACGGTTTGTACAACTTTACAATTGGACAAAAGAAGACTATAAACAATTATCTAAACCCTAAACATGTCGGAAATACACCAAAATATGTCGTTAAGAAGGATATTTACAAAAACACACTCTACGTGAGTGCAAGTTACAATGAGGATTTTTTCACTAATCCTAGAGGAATTAGGTCAAGTTTTAAAGTTAGAGACTTTTTTTGGAATACTCCAGACTATAAAGATTTGATAAATAAAGTTCAATCTGAAGTTTCAGATAATTTTAAATTTAAAGTTAAGTTAAGGCACACACCAAATTACAACTACTGCAACATTAATTTTAAAGGCGATGAAGCCACTGTATTTTTAAAACAGCCAGATTCTGGAATATCTACTGGCCAATATTGTGTATTTTACGTTGATAACTACTGCATAGGATCTGCAAAAATGGTTACCAACAACATATGAGTTAGCAGCAGCAACAATAGCTTCCGTGGACAATTCTAAATGCAGCATTAAAATGATCCAATTGATTTTAACTTTTTGCACTGTAAATATATTTTTTAATTTTATATTACATTTTATTTTATTTACAAATTTATAAAAATTTAATAAACATTAGATTGAAGATGTTGGATTCATACATACCGCCGACTCCAAGGGTTACTCGAAAAAAGAAAATAATTTTATTTATTGCAATAATCTTTGTTATTATAACGGTAGCCACAACTATCGCATTGTTTTTCATATTTGGAAGCAATAAAGATGAAAAAGATGGAACGTCAATTGAACTTGAGGATATTGTTCATGAACCAGCGCCTTCAGAACATGGCTCAAAAAAATCACCTTCTGAACTGCACATTTATGAAATTGGCAAACCCATTGATTATTTAGATTGGAAACAACATAAAAGAACAAATTCATCACAATCAGGCCGTAATGGCACACATGGTAAGACTCATACAGAAAAGCGTAGGAATTCTGATCCAACTAAGAGATCAAAAGTACACAAACCACAAAGAATTACATCAGAATTAGAACAAAAAACAAAACCGAATAGTCCTCAACAAACCACTACTAAACAACAAACTAATACTAAAGAACAAAATACTAATAAACAACAAAGTAGTGTTGAACAAAAGACTAAAGCTGATCAGTCGGGACCTATTACAAGACCTTTTATATCTCCTTCAGTATTAAAACCTTCAGAAAAAGCAGAAAGAGTATTTTCCAGTAATGAAAAACCAGCTGTTCAACAGAGATTATTTAAGCCAAGAGAGAACAAATATCAAAAAAGGACAGAGAGATATGACACTGATATGGACTTTGAAAAGATTTTCAACCCAGTCCACGAAAATGCAAAGGATGATGAACCTGGAAGTTATATGCCATTTGAATCGATATATGATTTATCGTTAGATAAATGCAGGTTAAATAAGGCGTTTCCTCCCAAGGGGAAACCTGCTGGCCATAAATTTGAATGTATTGATCTGGATGTCATAAGAGTATCCAAAGATTTCAAAAACATTTCACTAGTTAATGCTAATGTAATCCATCCCAAATCAAATACTCATAAGATTTGCAAGATATCTTTTGACAACAAGGTTTTGGTTGATAAAGTTGATGACAGCATGGAGTTCACTGCGGTGGTTCTTGAGCACGTCAGGTCAATAAGTATTCTCTCTGTAATTTCAACAAATCCAAATATGGAAAGATCTGCAATACAGTTTGTTATAACGGGAAAGGACAAAATAAATGTAATGAATGATTACGTTTCTGTAATGTCGACAATATTAAAATCAGAACTATAGGAATATAAAACACCTTACTAATGTGTATATACATTTATTATATTTATTAATAAAATTTATATTATAGGCTAGAAAATATTAGATAACCAGGACCTATAGGGAATGATGAGGAATAAAAATACCTTAGTTTGTTTATATCCTTTTTTAAATCGAGGCCCATACCTCTCAAGTTTGATTCTGGAACTAATTCCTTCAATCCGTTTGATAAATTTTCAAGTCTTATTCCTGCGTTGTTGGCATATTCTGACATAATAGTGTTAATGTTTTTCAAAATTTGTTTATCATCCTTAGCATCGTCTGAGTTTCCTGAAAGTTTAAGCCTGTTTTTGTTATACAATACATATGCTAGGGACACAATTGGTACGATTGAGCCTCCAATACAAAAGTATTTGAATGCGATGAGTCTGTTAGCCAGTGATTCCGGTCTTCTTATTTGGTTGACTGGATTAGAATATCTAATGTTCAACAATTTATTTATTCTTCTGAAAATATTATAGCCCCAAACTACATTTCCCACTGCTAATGCCGATAACGTATATGGATTTAATATTTTATGGATAGGCTTCCTTTTGTTAATAGAATCTTCAGGATTAGAAGTAACATCAACAACAGACTCAGAGTTATTATCCATTTTACTCAATTAAAATTAAATTTATCTAAATTTTGTTTAAAATGTATTATAATATAAAATTAACTATTTGTTATTCTTATAAAAGTGATATAATCGGGTGTAATGTATTCCATCTTGATTTAGTTTATTTTAATTATTAATTTTAATTATATTAAAATTAAAGCACATAAAATTACATGGAAAGGTATATATCACTCATATTCGTGCTATCGCCATTAATACGCTTTCTGTGTAACCCAGGTATTAATTAACCTTCTTAATCCACATTTAGTTCGAAAATGGAATCAAAAAAGACCATATACCGGTAATCTTATCAACCTATATCATGTTTATTAGGACATTTTTTGACATACTTTCTCATATTTCTTACTATATTATTTAAAATATCAAAAAAGGAAAAGAATTGTTTTGAATTGTTAAATGTGTCACCGTTCTCATCGTTCGATGTCATCAGAAAGTCATTCAAGACGGTCGCATTTAACCTACACCCCGTATGCTTTACAATTTTTTAATTCTGAGTAGGATCGCAACAACTCAAAAACATCCAACGAAGAATACTCAAACTTGGTCGAAAAGTATAAATATATTTCATCACCTGATAATCGCTACAAATATACCAGATTTTACGATCTGGTTAGAAAGGATGATAGTATGTTTAAAATTTCCTAATAATTCTCAGGAACATTCCACGAAATCACTATATTGGACCTCATTTCCTTATCGGTCCTGAAGAGTTGTGTTTCCATTACAACTACTTTTTTCATGTTGTTTTCAAACGGAGAGGAGATATTATGGCATCCATTGCTCGTATATGCAATTTTTATGATGTTTTTTGATTTATATCTCCGACTATCGAACGAGCCATTTTTCACAACTAAACTTCCTTTCATTAGGTACTATGTAACATTTGAGATAATAATGGTATTTTTTTGAATTTAAACCCAGTTTATAGATTTTCAACGAATTCAAGGCATTTTTCATTCACTACTCGACTTTATTTCCCGATGAAACCAGTATTTCAACTTCAATTGGATCGAGCTTGCTCTCCAACAACTTAAAGGTCATCGATAAACTTGACTTTATTTTGAATAATTTTAATTTCCCGTCATTTTCAAAGGATTTTAAGCTGGAATATGCTACAAGGAACGTGTTTGGTGAGATTTCAGAAAAAGTGGAAGAGACTAGGGTATTTTTAACTTTGTTCACTTTGGTTCAGAATAAGATAATGAGGATTTATAAAGAGAAGTGGGACTATTCTTGGTCTAAGGAATCGAAAAGGAACTACGAAAAATTATCTAAAATGGGAGTTTGTTTTGTATTTCATATATATTAATAGGAAAAATTTACGATGGAGAAGGGCTCCATTTTTTCTTTTATTTTTATATGCGCGATAACGATTTTGAATTTATTAAAGTAGTTACGTTTCACTTTATGTACCCAGTGTTCCTGTTAAATGAGTCCACGAAGGTCTAAAAGCCGTTATTAGAATCCAAATTACCTTTATTGTAGTCACATTCGTCTCCTGCATCCAGTAAAACGACCTGTGGTTGTTTGTTGTGAATTTCAGTGCGTAAACCTCTCCAGTTGTACATTCTGGCACCTTTTCAAGATATGCGTCATCGAATATATACAATGCGTCCTATAATTTTATTAAAATGATTATAAATCCCACCTCAACATTAGAATCATCCCTTGTAACCCATTGTACTGACAGTAAATCATCATCTCCCTATAAATTTATTATTTAACTGAGAATTAAGATTATTTATATACTTTAAAAAGTCTTAAAGATCCTTTTCTGAGATCCGGTGATAACAGTTTATCGTTAAGAATACACTTTCCGGCTCTTATTTGACAAATCACACCTTTATCACCTGTCATTTGTTTTAAAAAAATAATAAAAAATTAATATAAAGTTTTACAAATACAATAATTAAATCTAAAGCATTGATAAGTATGAAATATAAAAGTGTGGTAACATAACATTAAATTGAAGGTGTGTGGATATAATTTGGATTCTTCAGGTTTTCCTGGTCTCCTTTAGTTTTTATGGTGAAATCACTGTGTTGTCGAATAGATTCTTCTGTTCAACTGCCACATTAATGCCAGAGCGATGGTTAACTAACTCGACATTTGCTGGATTTGGTCGATTTCTGTTCTTTGACTTGTGAATTTTCCCTCTGTCGTACTCTAAATCTTCTTCTGTGGGTTTCGGTAAATCGGGGTCGATTTGTTCGTAGAGTTTATTATATGTTTCTACGTCCTCAGCATCGGACCAAAGCTCAATTTCTGCAGATACATCTTCATCTCCAATTGCATCAATGAATGATGTGTGTTTTAAACTACATTTAACTTCACTCTTTAAATCTGTATCAGTATCCTTTAACTTGGATTCTTTTTCCTTTTTATTAATCTTCTGTATCGTTTCTTTATTTTCTTGATTGTTAGTCACTATTGAATTGATTTTTCTTTTCAAATTATTCATCCTTTGGATGTTTGACAGGATCTTCATGTTTAATAAATTGTAGTTTTTAAACTTTCTGTGCTTTAGAAATCTTTTAAAAATCGTGTTCCCTCCAAAATATGAAAGTATATCAATTTCACAGCGTCTGGGTTCCCGTTCAGGTGTTGCAATTGGTTCTGATTGTGAGGATTTGGACTCCTTTAAAATATTACTATAGGAAAACAGGTTCAGTGCTGTGTCACAATCTCCAACAGATTCGTTGTTAATCGAGTAGAATAATAGATAAACGTCGTTGTTATGAGATAAAACTGTTGATTCTGAAACGCACTGTATTATTGAATCGTCAAAACGATACCAAAAACCATGTTTTCCCTTGATAAATGTTATGTAGTGTCCCATATGGAGTGACTTTCCAATGTGGCACACTATTGCATACAAATCGTAATTGAGCCATGTATATGAATCTTCCGAAGTCTTGAGTGAGATTGACAAGAGTTGTGGGAATTCAATAGCTTTCAAAGATTTTTTGTATACGCTAGAATATAGATTAAACCTTTTGAGATTTATGTTTAATATTCTTGGTGCCTTGTATATCGACAATGATTTATTTGCGTTCTGGTAACTCTTGCAGTTACTGCAAAAGTACTTATTATCGTTCGTTAACTTTTCTGGTAGTACAAATTCTGACAACAAATCTATTAGTCTATTACTTTTTGTGACTTCCACTGCTAAATCGAAGAATTCTTCAACCTTTTCCGACTTCCTTGAACAGTTATTGCAAACAATTACATTTCTAAAATAGCCTCCAAACAATCTTCCTATTACTGTGGACATAATTTGGTCATTAGAGATAAAATCCTTTGGACCAGACGTGGTTTCAGAACCATCTTCCTGTTTCTCAGACTCTTTTGAGTTTAAGTAACATGCTTTTGACAGAGAATCTAGAAAATGTTTTAAGAATATGAATGCGTCATCTTGGTGGCCTAGTTTAAATCTAGACCAGATAAACTTTTTTGCGATGGAGTAAAACGGATTATTTAACGGGTTCGGTGACGCAAATGACTTCTTTACATAATTTTCAAATAGGCACATAATACAAAATATATCCTTTTCGTAATGTAGGCATGTTTTCGAGTGGTATGACTTAAGTAAGGATGAGGCTAAAAACGGCGTATGTGTCAACACCTGAATTATTACATTCATATAACAGATGTTGATTCCTGGGTTATTTAGCCCAGCTCCCATTGTCATTGACTCATCGTCCCATTTTACTTTAGGCAGGTGGTATATTCCCCTGATCTGACTGTTTTTTAGGTTTTTTAAAACTGGAAATGTTTTAAATTTATTTTGTGAATCATCTTCGTTTGTGTTTAATTTTGAATGATTTAATAAGTCCGAATTACTGGGACTATACTTGGTAAACTTTATACTTTTATTGTGTAGCTCGATTACATATGGTAAATATGTTCTCGCATTTGACATTATAATACATTTTTTGAGAACATACAATTAAAAAATGCCAAAACAAAAAATATCATACGAAAATGTTTTATAAGTTATATTGTGTAAAATAAAATGGGAACAATTCTAGATTTTCAAATTATATTTATTTTTTGTTATGCCAAAGTATAATATATTTCCCAAGTTGTCATTTTTTTCATATATTGATAAGATTCATATTCGTTACATGCCTGGTTCTGCACATGATGACACATGTCGTAAACTAATGTTGAATTTGCTTGATCCTTCTACTTCTAAACGTTTTCCAAATCTTAAGTATACTTACGAATTGTTAAAGTATTTTAATCATTTTCAACTTATTATTCAGTTACAACGTGAGGCCTGAGATTTTCATAACCATAAGACCTAACATTTCTCTAAGGTTCTTTATTATTTTTTACAACACATTAGGTTTTATGCGGATTCTCATAACTTAGAAGACATTCATAAGGAAATTGATGTATATCAATATAATGGTAACTTCACATTTATCTCACTTCTCTTTAGAACATATAAAATATACTAGGCACAGATCCCTTGAAACAAATTATCAAGATGAAGATTAATTTTATTGCTTGTTAAAACATTTTAAAATTTAATGTGTATCTATTTCCTCTGAAATTGTTCCGATTATTACTAGAACTGGCAGATTTGAGCTATTCGAGTATAACTTTGTATCTTCTAAAATAATAATATTGTTTTTAAATATCCAAACCTTTATTTTTATTATATATTACATCTAATGTTTTAAATACTACGAGGTCATTTTCCTTCAACACATGTTTACTGCTACCATTAGTTACAACCCATCCTTCAATTTCATGGTCACTAAGTAATTTAATTTACTTTAAAACGTACTATTTAAAATTTGGAGGCATGAATTTTGGTATAACTTGAATGTCATCAAAGAATCCAATAGAAACTAAAAAGTGTATTTTTACTTATTTTCATGATTATTATTTTAAATCACATACGTTTAATAAAATTTTTGTTAAAGAAAATTACACTTGCATTGAATGTATCATTAACAGAAGGGTGAAATACCAATATTCTGAAGGTGATCTTGTAATGTGCAGATCCTTCTGTTTGCAAAATCTTGCATTCACACCTTAAAAAGTTCTCATCTATTGCCAATACCAACCCTATTCCTTGTATAACCTGCAATTTTAATTTTAGTTTAATTTTTGATATTTATTTACCTTGTTAATGTATTTGTTCGACAGTTTGCGAAACAGATTATCGTTATCATTAAAGTATTCTGATACAGTTAGATTAATTACATCTTCAACAATAAATACTTTAAACATTATATAATAAATAAATGAACATCATTTTGTTGGTTGTGGGAACTCGGAGTATGAATAAGAATTATGAAATCAAATTTAACATATTAAATTTTCAAAGCTGGCTTATACATGTATGGTCTGTTCAAAAATCTGAACTTCTTCAAATAATTTTTATATCTAGCGTTTATCCTTGGTGGAGGTGGCAAGAGTCCTCTCCTGTATATTGACTTTACGATGTGACTGATTGGGCTTTTTTTGAGATTGTCGATATTTTTAACTGAAGAACTCATCTCTTCGGGCAAATAAACCTCAGGTGGGTCTGAATAATAAGCTTTATTGGAGATTTTAGTGGGAACTTCTCCAGATAGGAGCTTAGATACAAAGTTTTTAAATCTCGAAAGCATTTCGGAAGACTTGTTAGAAGGTTTAAATGCGTTAATAGTCTTGATATGGTTCACATCGTTTTTTAATTTTTTTATATTTTTTATTACCGCCTTCCTTCTTTTATCTTCCTTAAGGAGTTTGATTTTATTCCTCTGTGTTTTAGTCTTCCTACCAGGCAACTTTTTATACATAATCTCTTCATCAATTTCTTCATCAGTTTCTGATTCATGTTCCTCGTTTAATACTTTATTAACTTCATCTAAATCAAAAACATTGTTTTTGATCAGGTTAACCAATCCCTGTTTCTTTCTAAGGTCCAATAATGATGGGTCTAAGGATGGGAAACTATTTTTGATCATATCATCTATTTCTTTAACTCCTTGAGTGGAATCATCTTCGTTGTTTATTTGAATTACATTCACGGCTTTATTTAATAATGCGTTATAATCTTCTGGATTTGGGTTGTAACTCTGACCAGGATGTGGAAGTTCAACTGCCGGTATTAACTGGTTAATGTTCTGTATTTTATTTCTCTTATCTTTAGAATCATGTATGGAATCATTCCAAACATCGATAAGGGCATCATCCTATAATAATAAATTTTAACTAAAACATACCTCTGAAGGAGTGGAATCAACTTCAATTTTATTATTTAATGAAATTCTATTCTTTAATTTTTTAAGCCTAACATATTCTGGGCTGTTTTTATTCTTATAGTGATTTGACTTATTTACTCCATTTATTTTAGTATTTCTTATGGACAATTTACCTATAATTAAATATTTATAATAAATATTTTATTAAATACCCAATGCATCGATATTGAATCTGACTGAGCTTGATTTATCTGTTTTTTTTGAATTGATGTATGATTCTAGATATTCTTCATCTATTTTAGAGCTTATACTCTTCTTATTCCTCTTAACTCTCTTTGTCATTTTAATATTTATTATTAATATTGATTTTTATAAATAATTATGATTTATATGTAATATGTAATATAAATTGGAATCATTTATAGTATATGTGGGAATAGATTATATCTCATCTTTTACTATATTTTTCTTTCTTCCTTGCTTTTCTCAAATTAGTCTTCTTCCTTTCAACTCTTCTTCTATCAATACTTACTAGATTGAATTTCCTAAGTATAGGCTTGAGCTTTGGTGATAAGATTCTATATAGATATCGAACAAGTGCGTGCCTAATTGCTACACTTTGGCCTGCAATACCTCCACCTTGAGTCATTGCAACAATGTTGAAGTTTGTATTAATTTGTAGTCTAGATAGCGGTTCGAGAATTTCTCGAAGTCTAAACTCGTTATAGTACACATATTGGTATCCATCTCGATTGTTAATGATTATGTTTCCGTTTCCGGGTTCCAGGTACACCATAGCCTTTCCCCTCTTTTTCTTACCATGTTCATACACTTTAATCCTTCTTTCAACGAAAACTTTATTATTAGGTTCCTCTTCTGAATTCAACTCAGAATCCGCTTTTGGTGGTCTCGTATGTGTCGGGAATGTATTAGTCTTCAAGTGTTTACTTTTCGATCTGTAGAATTTATAGTATTTAAGCGGACCCAAATCCTGAGTGTTATATATTTCAAGGTATGTGGACAGAAGTTGCCTATTTAAAACGGGCTCAATGTCGTGAAACGGATATATTACATCATTTTGCGGGTCATGAAGGGTTTTAATACTAGCGTACATTTCGTAATCTACTTCTCCATCAGATTCGTAATCGTCCTCCAAATACTCCGGTTTCTTGTAGTTCTCCAGTAACCTCATGTCATGCATTGGTGGTGACGGAATTTTATTCTTATTAGGGTCATTTTTAATATAATCCACCAATTTATCCATTAGACTTGGAATCAAGCTTAAAAAATGTTCTCTCACAGCCATTGTGTTACTAGTTGGTGGAGGGAAGGGCTTTTCAATTTCATTAATGTATTCATGGTTTAGATAAAAGCTCGGCTTTTCATCATTTTTATTATGGTAGCTGAAAACTTCATATTTGTACTTGTTGATATGTTTTAGGTAGTGCTGAAGATATCCGTATGAGTCAAACATAAAATAATTTCGGTTGATTTTAGATAGTGGAACGTCGTCTTGTTCCTCCTTATCTAAAATCTCATTAGATGTTTCAGTTTCAGTGTTTGACTTTGATTTAAATTCTTTAATTGATTTTAGGTCCTTTTGTTCCAAAACACTAAGCATTTGTTCTGGTTCAATGGGTTCTTCATCTTCTTCACGAGTAAAATACCTTTTTGTTGTTGATTTTGATAAGTCACCTATTTTTTGATATCCTGATTCAAGATAAGGTCCCTCCATTCTTTTTTCATAATCGAAATCTTCAAATTCTGCCGACACATCAGCACCTTTATCTTTAATCAATTTATCCATATTAAGAGAAAGGTCCCCTGCTCTTGCGAAATTGTAGTTTCTAGGGTATTTCAAAAAGTCAACAATCGTTCTACATCCTTCAGGGAGTGGTTTGTTGTATTCTGAAAGTGAGTATGATGGTCCTTTAAACTCTTTATAGCTTTCTATCATGGATTTATATATTTCTGGGTCAAAGTGGAATTTATCGAAGTTTTCAATAGATACATCCATTGACGATTCGGAGCCGGATTCTATATCTGTATATTTAACAGGGGTAGAATCTTTTAGGCCCAAATTATTATCCTCTGCGATCTGTGTACTAGGCACTTTAGACTCACCATAGTCATTATTATTAGTGTTTTCATCAATTTCTTGTGAAGAATCTAACAATAATTGTTATGAAGATTACACATACCTTCATTTTCAGAGTAAAGTGTTGTGTTTATTCGAAGTGGTAACCTATATGAATTTAAATAAGTTGAAATTGATTGTAAAATAATACCTATATATATTTTTATGCGATGTTGAGAATCTAATTGGAGATAATATGAATGTGTTAGAAGAATGAAATATTGTACAAAAACTAATAAATATTAAAAACAATGACTTATTTTTTAAAAAAACAATTTGAATCATATCTAGAATGCGATAAATTGATTATGATTTGGAATCATATTTAAAATGTGTAAAAATATATATTATAAAATGTGAGATGTTATGGTGGAAGTATATCTAGTAATAAAAGTAATATAGTATAAAAAAAGTTAAAAAATAAAATAAAAATAAATATAATTAAATATAAAAGTTATTAGAAATTAAAATATTAATAAATAAATATAATATTTAAAATCAAAAAATATGATAATATAATATATATATATTTTCAGTAATTTATTAATTGCATTAGTATATTAAAATATAAAATTAAAAAAAATCATTATTCGGTGATGATTTATTAAATTCTATTTATATGTAGGGTCGTTATCTTATAATTACGTATATTAACATTGTTTATCACTATATTTTTGTTTTCCATAATTTTACTTTTTTTATTTCAGAGGATTTGTTATAAATGTTGTTTTAAAATATTTAATCTAATAAATATTTACATTGAAGAAATTGTACTCATTTCCACCCTTTAACATCACATTAAACCATAAAACCAATCTTTACAAACTAGCCATATTTTCATAATTTTATTTTAATTTTAATTTTATTTTTTAAAACCTTGATGCAGGGTTACATTTTCCTATTACATCATTTCAAATAAATATGAATGAAAACACGCTAGTTTTGGCTAAATTACGCGGCTTTCCCAAGAAAACCTCAACAAATGCAGATTATCTTTTACATAAATCACAAAATGATAACTGCAGATCAGATTTAAAATCAGTTGACATGTACCTTGCGAACAAGAAATTCAATATAAACCATAACATTGAAAATAACTCAAATTTATTTAATGAAACACTTTCTACAACCAAGAGACCATTGCCATTACAATATGGAAACAAAACACAAAGTCCAGGAGAAGATTTTTTGATTAGAAAAAGAAGAAATTACTCCACTCAGCCGTCCAATACTGTAGTTCCAAATAATAATGATCTACTTCAAATGATAGCCAACGGAGATCAATCCATTGTAGATAAAATAAAACAAGTCTCAACAACAAACTATAAAAAAATAATGGATTTATTGAATAGATCAACGTCAATAAAGGAATTTCAAACAAATTTACAAGCTTTAGTATTGGATATGTGCATTGGATTATACACCGATAAATCACAAGACGAAACTGTCGACAATCTTAAAAAACGTGTTAATTATCTAACAAACGAAAAGGCACTCTTGTCAAATGTTATAAAATCGCAATATGAATCAATAAAGGTAAGTTAAGCTCATACTAATAATATGTAGAAAATGAAGGATGAAAATTCTAACGCTTCGAAAACTGAAGAGGAAAAGCAGGCCCTCAAGGCAGAACTAGGTAGATTAAAGAGAATACTCAATTCAATGGTATACAATAATGATAATTCGTCCAATTTTCGGCAAATAGCTGATTATGTCGATAGGTACACTGAAAATACATTAATACTTGTTGTAGGAAACCCCCAGATGTATTCTAAAATTTTTATGGCTTGATTTATTAACAACTTAATCTAGTTTAAGTATTTATATATGTTTATATTGTGGTTTCTTTCCATTTAATATACATGATTGTTGTATCTACACAATGGGGAGTTAATTTGACGAAAAACATAATATAATTAATTTATTTTACATTTTAAACCGTTTAATTATTATTATATTATTTTTTTAATAATAATGTTAATTTATATTAGCATTTTAAGAGTCCATTTATCTAACATGAGTAACAATGTATCCTTTAGTATTATATTCATGAACTTTTAATGATTTTATCGCAAATCTTCTATTTATAAATTAATCTTCTATTCTTACCTAATTGAATAAAACGAGTACGATATTTTAATATAATTAAAATGGCACCTTCTAACCATCTCATGTGGAAACTCAAGGGAAGCACAGGACAATTTAACCACTTATCGACAGTGACACTGCCATGCCAAGTTAGCGTAGTGAGAGAGAAACTTAAAGTCAACTTCGGACTCTCAGAGTCAACACATATAGACTTTGTAGTGTACCTTGAAAGTGACCCAGATGCTGTTCTGTCAGACCAATACACGCTAAAACCAAACTCGAGAGTATATACGAGAAGATGCACAGCTGAAGAAGCATCGTTACTGATTGCAGAAGCCAACTCAGTGTACGTACCAGATGATGACCTAGAAGAAGAAACATTTGGTTTTGAAGACGAAGGGGATATGGACGAACTGTTCAAAATACCAGAGTCACTACCTGAAGAAGAAAATCAGTCAGCTGACAAAAAAGATGAAGAAGAGTCCAGAATTAGAGAATTAATTCAACAACAAAAGACACATGAAAGTGGAAGACCACAAGTTCAACTTGAATACTATAAAAAGATGGCTCAAATGCCTCCACAAAACTACCAATCAAACGTTCCTAACACACAAACTAGTAATTCTAACTCTTTAGCGCCAAGTCCATACGACACTACAGACACTAGTTATTTAAGCCAGAACTACATTTGTCATATGTGTGGACAAAGAGGCCATAATATAAAGGATTGTACGGTTATGGACGGCAAGAGGCTTTCGAAGAAAATAAGACCATCAACTGGAATACCTACAGACTTTCTCACTCCAATACCCTCATCAGATGTTCCAAAATACGACGAAGTTTACATTCTAAAAGGTATTTAAATTTACAACAAAATTATATCATTAATTTAGACGGTTCTTTTGCAATTATGCGTGAAATCGAGTCGGTTTCCGGAGGAGCTTTTTTTACAAAGACAGTCGATCAAAGAATACAAACTCAGCTTGGAATAAGTGAAAAGGACGCACATTCATTATCTAAGGGATTCAAGTGTACCATATGCTTATGTTATTTCAATAATCCAGTAACTACTCTATGCTGTGGAGAAACTTTCTGCCTCGATTGCATAATAGGGAAAAAGAATCCTACTTTCAACACCAATATTGTCTGTCCAACTTGTAGAAAATCCATTAAAATGACTGATCTTCAATCGAATACTTCTCTGAAAAAGGCAGTTCAGTCTCTTATTTTAGGAAATGTGGATGTATTGAAAAACGTCAACAAGGAAAAAGAAACTAAAAAGGAGCCGGAAAAAGGTATTTGATACACTAAATTCAATTGTTTAGAAGAGAAGGTTCAAAAATTTTGTGGGATCAACATTGAAAGTTTAAAGAGGTACTTGACATACATAATTATCTACCTTCAGGCAAAAGATAATGGTTGACAAATATCTAGCAAAGTATAGCACATATCAAAATGGAACATAGAAATGTTTATAACGTTTAATATTATATCTATAAATGATATTTTGGTTGTTACATAAATATTTATTTAATAAAATTGTCAGTGTTAGTGAATTTAAGAGGTATAAATTTAAAAGTCTAAAGAAACAAAATAAAAACAATAAAATAATAAATAGTAGAGATTTGAATATTTTGGATTCAAAAGGATATAGATGAAGAAAGAACGAAAATAAAAATGATCTGTAGAATCATGTAAATCGAAAGGATAAAAAAGCAAGTTGGATCAAAGTTTATATCAAATTAGACAAAATAAAAAATATCAGAAAATATAAGTAAATTACGAAAAATAAAATTTGTGAAAATATAAAGAGAAAATTTTATTGTAACTTTAACGTAATCCATCTGATGCTAATATAGTGCAAAGCATTAATAAAAATTGATATTTTATCATAGTAATAATTAAGATACTTTTATCGAAACCATCTTGCATTTTTTATATATATGTTAATAATATAAATTAATTTTCTGTACAGTTAAATTTTCAACCATTTTTCACCTTTTAAAACTCTTTTTGTTTTTTTGTCTTAGTTTTGCTTAATAATTAATTCTATCAATTTATTTTTGAACAAAATTTATTCCAATAAAAAATATCTTACTGGATTTCAAATATCCAAATATCCTCTCTAGTTATAATCATAGTGTGCATGAGTCGACGTTTTTGATTAAATTTTCATTGCGATACCATTGTTTCAGTTTTTGAAAATGTCATCAAGCTAAAGTCATCTGATCATATAATGGGAGATTCGTTTTGGGATACAGTTATATTCAAGAAAATTATTTATTGCATCTTAGATGGTTTCATTTCGTTAAAGTCATTTTACATCTTATCTCGACAGATATAAATCGCATAAAATTTAACAAATAATTTGTCTTTATTTTTAATTGAGATAATTTCAAATGGAACTCAACTTGGATAGTATCATAGAAAGACTGCTGGAGGTCCGGGGTAACCGTCCAATCAAGTCAGTACAATTAAGCGAAGACGAAATTAAAGGACTTTGCCATAAAAGCAGAGAAATCTTCTTATCGCAATCAATATTGCTAGAATTAGAAGCACCGATCAAAATCTGCGGTGATATACACGGACAATATTACGACCTCCTCAGACTGTTCGAATACGGAGGATTTCCACCGGCGGCAAATTACCTATTTTTAGGAGATTATGTAGACCGAGGAAAACAAAGCCTCGAAACAATATGCCTACTTCTCGCTTATAAAATCAAATACCCCGAAAACTTCTTTTTATTACGTGGTAACCACGAATGTGCATCAATAAATCGAATTTACGGATTCTATGATGAATGTAAGTTAGATTTCACAATATATTACCCTAGGTAAACGCAGATATAGTATAAAACTTTGGAAAGCATTCACTGATTGCTTCAATTGTTTACCAGTCGCAGCCATTATAGATGACAAGATCTTCTGTATGCATGGCGGACTCTCTCCAGAATTGACAACAATGGACCAAATAAGGCAGATTTCAAGACCCACAGATGTTCCCGACACCGGACTTCTTTGTGATCTTTTATGGAGTGACCCTGACCCTAATACTACTGGTTGGGGTGAGAATGATCGCGGTGTTTCATTCACTTTCGGGTCAGATATTGTTGTCAATTTTCTGGCTAAACACGAACTTGATCTTATTTGTCGCGCTCATCAAGTTGTGGAAGACGGATATGAGTTTTTTTCAAAGAGAAGGCTTGTAACGCTATTTAGTGCTCCAAATTACTGTGGAGAGTTTGATAATGCTGGTGCGATGATGAGCGTTGATAAGACATTAATGTGTTCATTCCAGGTAATTTTAATTATTCCTCTAGTTATTATAATTCAACTAATATTTTTTTAGATCCTTAAACCTGTTGATCGAAAACGGTTAAAATGAATCGTTTAACACTGTTAATATATTTTAATTATGTATTATATATTAACTCCTAATTGTGTATAATTATTGAGTACATTTATGTTACAAAATTATTTCATGAGATTATGTTACAAGATTATTTTACAAAATTATGTTACAAGAGGGAAAGAACCTTATAAAGGTCATGGCCTGGAATTTTGTATCCCAGCAGCCTTAGGCCATAGTGAGCCAAAATAAACTGAAGAACCTTGATGAGAACCTAGAAAATAATTAGATTTGGTAAACACTTACATGATGCCTTGAACAGTGAGAGACGAAAATACAAATACACAAGTTTAGGACAGGGATTCCAAAAACAACGGAGCCTGAAACATCAGAGTGACCGAAGCCCTGGTAAAAGTTGTTGTTCACATCCAGAAAAGTAAACTTTTGAAAACCAAGTGAAAATGTGGGTTTAAAGAGTCCTGAATTATAAATAAGTAAATATGTAAATAATTAGGAATATTATTAGGAATTGGTACCTGATAAGGAACGGCCTATAAGAGAATTGTCGTCATAGTTGTGTTCCATGACTTCATCAAGTAACTCTGTGGATATAAGTGACCCAGATAGAATCGAGTAATAAAAAAGACAGAGAGAAAGAGAGTTACTCCTAGCATTTAGAAAAGGAACCGACTTTCGGTAAAACTTGGGGTAGTTTGAGTTAACAGGGTTAATTAGAGGACAGTTAAACCTAATAAAGTCGGGGTAGGTGAAACCTCTAGGATTCTCTGGAATCTTATCTGAAAAACAAACTTTATTGCGATTTCTGACCATCCTTCCCATCTTCCCTATGACATTTGAGGACAAGGGGTCGTTTTTGGCCAAGCTTTCCAGCTCATTGTTGATGTTTGGGTCATCGTGGGTGTTCTCAGACTTCCTTATTCCAGAGAAATTTATGTCACGATAGTTTGTGTCGTCGTAATCGTACTTGATTGACGAGAGTCTGTCGAATGTTTTCCTAAAAGACTTTTCAATTTGTTCAGAGATATCCTCAGAATCTGACTCGGTGGGTGATTCGGTCAAAATGACACTACAATAGTCAGAATCTGCTAACTCTTCCTGTTGTGGAGTCATCATTTTAGAATAGAATGGGTACAGACTGTCAATTGATGAGGTTCTCAATAGTTTTACAAGCCTATTGTCCATAGGACAGTACTTGGTTGGAACATAACACCGTTTGAATTCGTGGTCTGGAAAGTCCTTGTCATACTTGTAGCAATAGCAATAGTAAGTTGAGTCGATTTCACCCTTTTCGTCTCTTGGAATGTCAATTACAGTGGACTCGAAGGATAGATTCCTTCTGTACTCATCAATGGATATGTTAAGAGTCTTCAAATTACTATCAAGTCTATTGTCATCCAAAGAAACAAGCTTCACATTCCGGTTTCGATAGTCACTAGAACTTGAGTCGCTAGTATCACAGTAACTTGAACCAGATTTAGGCGAGTTGATATTAAGATCAACGTAATTTGAATCTTCTTTCTTCTCTCGAGTTGAATTTTGTTTATCTTCAACGTCAGAACTGTCTGAGTATCTAAACTTTGAATCCTCTTCTTCCCTAATAGGTTTAACTCGTTTATATTGTGGACTTTCGAGCACTTCCCTGCGTTTGTCTTCATCTTCTTCATCACTGGATGTTGAATCGCTTTGTTCTCGGGATTTCATTTGTTCATTGTTAAATAAATGGAATGTTGGGAGATTTTTCCAGAACACTGAAACGCTCTGTTCAAAAAGAACGTTCAGATTTTTTGTAAAGTTAATTGCAGGATTCGGTGTCTCCTCATTACTTTGTTCCTCATCTTCATTTGATTCGCTTTCAGATTCCTCCTCCTTACCTTCATCCATGTTCGGGAAGAGAAAGTTTTTGTTGTCGATTCCAACCATTGATGTCAACATGAGGACAAACTGCTCAGTGGGAACTCGAGTCACTCTTGTGATAATCTCAGATAATATGAACCCGTAGATTGCGAACATATAATCAGCGCTGGACTCATCGTGGTTTAAAAATTCCGCATTTTCTATGCAGGCTGCAATGTTTTCTCGTGAAGTGAACAGATCTATGAACGGGTACTCCATATATATGACTCCACACTTTTGATCCATAATGTCTCGAATTGTGATGTACTCCTTTTTATTCTTAAACTCTGGCCAGTAGTTGTAAACTCTATCGTCCAGGTCAATCATCCCCAATGATGACAAATGTAAAACTGCGATTGAAAGTATGCCAGAGGTGATAGAAAATAGTGGGAATAGGCATTCGTTTGAAACTGGTCTCTTTTCATACTTCCAAATATCCCCGAATGAAAGTTCGACATCTATTGATCCGTTATGTATAACAGATATTTGGAACGATACTAGGTTATCGTTGTCCTGGTACAAATGTCTCAGCAAATCTGAGAGTCTTGATTCAAGGAGGTTCTTGCTATTAGTTAGGATGAGTTCTGAAAAGATCCTAAAGTTCTTGTTTCTGTTTAGAGAATCAGTCGATAACTTTTCCAATAGATCGTAAAATGTGCAGTGTACTCCCATCTTCAGAAGTTTATATTTTATCGAGTTGAGTTTATTCTGTAGTAGTGGCAATCCTAATGATCCGTAATAATAATTTAATGGAGAGTCGTAGACAGAATACATTGCGAATGAAGCATTTTTATAGATTAGGTGTAGAAATGGAGCAAATGTAGCTACTGTTCTTGAAAGTGAATGATATTCCGACAACACCTTGAATGTCAGTGGCAGAAAGTTAGGTGCCTTATCGAAGTAGTTTGTCAAAAACTCTTTAATTAGCATATGTAACCTTGCCTGGGCCTCTTTACTTGCCTGAGCGTTGTCAATTGGTTTTTTTGCTCCAAAAGTTGTCCTGTGTGACGATAGCAGAATAGAAATGAGTGAATTGAAAAGTAGATCGTAGCGAAATGGATACATGTTAAGGAGTGTAAACCCGCTTTCAAGCAAGGCTGATGTTAGTCCCAGAAAATCAAAGGTGTAAACTGATATATAAAGCTTACATAACCCCAACCTCTCGACTTCGCCTACGTTTGTGGTAAATCCCCAGTCGAGGAATACTGGGTATGTTCTTTTGTCCTTTTGATCATATGTAAGCTGTAGGTTTCCTGGGTGAGGGTCAGAATGGAACCTTCCGCAGGACATAATCTGGAAAAACGCGAAGTCGTGTAGATCGTAGATCATTTGCATCATGTTCACATTGTACTTTTCGATAAACTCTTTATCTGTGAACTTGTATAAATCATAGAACTCCATTGTTATGACGTGCCTTGAGCAGTAATCTGAATAGAGTTTAGGCACCTTGACTGGCACTTTTGATCTATACACATCTAGATGTGAGTACTGGATATTTGCAGTCTCCACAACAAAGTCCAGCTCCTTTGCTGCATAGGATGCGTACTCTTCGAAATAGTCTCTGATGTAGTGGAATACTCCAGCTGCATTCATTAACGATGTGATCATTTTTAGGATTTCGATATCGTTCATCAAATTCTGTTCACTAGATTTGTGTTGTACCTTTACTGCTACTTGCGATCCATCTACTAACCTTCCTTTGTGGACCTGTGCTATTGATGCGCTTGCTATTGGGATTGAGTCGAAACTTGAGTAAATATCGTCCATATATCCCAGGTCCTCCTCTATTGTGTCTATTATCTCTGAAAAGTCGCTATTGGGCATGTAATCCTGTAATTGTGAAAACGCTTCTAGGTAATATCTAGGCAAAAACCCCGTTTTAGTACTCAAAAATTGGCCCAGTTTAACCCAGCATCCTTTAAGCGTTTTGATGTTATCTAGAATCGATTGTGCCATTTTTTTGTGCATATTATCCCAGTACTCTTCTCTATCTGAATTGGAAACGAATGTTCCTACGAAACAGCACATGTTCCATTCCATTGAGAGATTAGTCAGCCTAATAAAGATATCCATAGACCTCTGAACAGAGGTATATTTTTGTTCCTGTTTATCTTTATTCCTAGCAGATTTTATTGCCTCCATGATTCTGGAATTATTGGACTTTATATGAAATTAAAAGTTACAGAACGAGTAGACTTAATATTTTACATTTTTTAACACATTAAAATAAAAATATAAAAATCAATGAAAAATAATATTTAATATTCATTTTTATAAAAATTCACAAATATTTTACATTTATATAGACTATTTCCAATCTACGATTTTTATATGGTGACAAATCATCATCATATTTACTTTAATTATTCTCATAAAATGTAGTTCATCTGTTTTCTATTTAAACTGTAATTTTTTATTTTGAATTAATGTATGATGTACTTAAAAATAAATCTCCTTTACCCGGAACTCCCGTAGAATCCTTTGAAAATAGAGATCGAGTTATTAGAAAAGTTAGAGAATTATGTGGATGGAATCGCCCATCGTTTCCTGGATCACAACCTACTTCTCTTTGCAGGTTTATTCATAATATAATAATTTGTATTCAGAGAATCAATTTCACTGCTGTTGAGGAACGATTATGTAGTATGTGAAAAGTCAGATGGAGTGAGAGCTCTCCTGTTATCTGCCTCAGGATCTATATTTTTGATAGGAAGGTTGGAGGAAGTCCATGAAATTAAGATGAAATTACCTGTTCGGGGGAATTTGTCACAATCTCAACAGTTGACATTGCTGGACGGAGAAGTTGTTATGGTATTTTTAGATTTATACACAATTATTTAATAGGATAAAAACCCTGAAGACAATTCTGTTTCTTATAGATACCTTTGTTACGATGGGATTTGCATACAAAGGAAACCTTTGAATAAGATGAATCTCTTACAGAGACTATCGTTTGTTTATACTCATGTTATCGTACCTTTGAAAATGGCTGGGATATATTCTTCTGCACCTAATAAACAACTAGGTGATACTGATAACTCCGATCCATCCGATAAACTTGAAATTTACCTAAAAGACTTCTTCGACATCACTCAAATTAAACATATAAACAACATATCAGTAAAATTGCCACACATATCAGATGGGTTGATATTTACTCCAGTTAACACACCGTACACTCCAGGAACATGTAAATCGCTACTTAAGTGGAAACCACCTCATCTTAATACAGTAAGATTCAATAATTTCACGGTTGTTAGGTTGATTTCGGCGTCGACGTATTATACGATGATATTAAAAGGCCGAGATTAGTTCAGCTTTTTGTATCTGATTCAGTAAGTTTTATTGTGTTCATAATAAATATTAGGGCACAAGGGTATTCTATAACGAATTTTTGGCACCATACGGAGATGTGTACAAGAAAATAATGGAAGTAGCTTTGTAAGTAGTTTAAACCAGTTTATAATAAAACAGGACCGATCAAATAACTCAGATCATAGTAGAGTGTTCATGGATAACGGATTCTAGAATTTATACATTTATACCAAATTTGAGAAACCCTAAAGCTGACATTAAGCAAAGATCAACACAGAGTTTAACTGAGGGGAAAATCGATTATGATTTTGATAACGGAACATGGATAGAAGGAGGATGGTATGCAGATAGGATAAGAGAGGACAAAAACGTGCCAAACCACATCTCGGTGGTGAAAAGTGTTAAGTCTAGCATAGAAGACGACATAACCTTTGAAATGTTGGTTGATGAGGTTGAAATATTCAAGAAAAATGGAAAAATGCCATTGTATAAAAAGAGCTTCTTACCACAAAAGTACGAAGTTTTTTAGTTTTATAATCATGAAGAAAATAATATGTCCTTAAATGATTGATCGATATTCTAAGTCAAAAGAAATCATGTAATATAATAAATTTATTAAATATAATGTGTTAATTATAGTTTAAAGGAACATTATAATACAATTTATGTGTGTTTGCAAATAATTTGTAATTTAAAATTTTATGAATAAAAAATAATTCTTAATATAGTGCAATAATGCCAAGACATATAATCTGTTATATAAATTTATCAATATTTTATAATATAATTTCTTTTAATTTTATAGTTTCTATTAAACGGTTGGATAAGTTTGTGTTTTATACTCCTAATAGTTATTTGTAGTAACCGATGTTAACATGTGTGTTTAGAATCGCCTAATATATCAGTATATCGTTGAATTCCATTAATAATAATTAATAAATATAAAAGTTTTTAAAGAATACATAGTTTTGAACAGATTATTTTGTACATTTATAATAAAACAATGGCGTGGCCAACGAGGATTCCTGTCATTCATATATTTGTCATATTGTTTTCATCTATTAATCTAACACTAGCCAGACAATATGTCGACCCAATGCAACATGATTTGCAAGTTGTAAATTCAAAAACATTCACAACGAACGTACAATTGGCTCGCCAAACAAATGTAGTAGGAGCGTTTTTCTATTCAACAGGAGATACCAACCTCACCTCAACGATAAATGAGTTGAACTCAGTAGCAAAAGATCTCAAAGGGATGATTACAATCGTCGCAGTTAACTGTACAGACCAGTCACTTAAGAACCTATGTAAAAGTGAACTTGGAGAAGAGTATTTGACGCCAGCGTTCAAGATCTATCCAAAGTTACCTATGCCAGCATTTGATTTCAAGGTTAGTAAATTATTTATAAATGTTTTAGAAAGAATTGTTGAAAGAAGATGTGAAGAAGGAACTTTTAAAGCACCTCCCATCAAATGTGGAGAGGGTGGAGGTTGGAATGTTGGCTCATTTCATGACAAAGCACGAATTGATGCCAAAGGTGCTGTTATTTTCTGACAAGGAGCATCCTTCGTATGTCTACAAGGCACTTAGCAACGCTTTCAACGTAAGTTTTGTTGTTTTATATTTATTGTTAATTTAGAAAAAACTGTTACTGGGATTCGTTGACGCGAACAAACACCCGGATCTAAAGAAGGAATACGGTGTTAAGAGCCTGCCAACAATGTTGGTAATTAAACCAAATGGAAAGCCGCAAAAGTATAAAGGAGAGTTCAAGTACCTTCCAATGTTCGAGTGGCTAAATGTAAACGCAGAAGCGTTCCTACTTGGAGGAGGGTATTCTGATAAAGGAGATCCAGCAAAAGCAAAACCATGGAAATTTGATAAGGTACCAAAGTTGAATTTCTTCTCCCATAAAGATATCTGTTTTAATAAAACTCAGGTATTAACACTAAGCATCCTTTACAGGTGGTTGGTATTATCGATTTTTTAGGGACTGTGCATCATTTATCTTACTGATTCTGATTTGAAACCAGAAGAGAAGGAAATGCTGGTCCATTTAAGCGAAAAGTACACTGGACAAATTACGGGAAAGTGGATGTGGATGAACCTGAATGAAGAGACCGAGTTTGCACAACTGTTCGAAAATGTAAAGGTATTGCCATCAGCAGTGGTATTTAACCCGAAGAAGAGACTGAGGTACTTCTTACATGACGGAAATACGTCAGTAACAAAAAGCTCAATGGAAAGAATGTTGGAAAAAATACTAGGGGGAGATGCTAGATTCACACTAGTAAACGGAGAACTCCCCAAATTCAAGATAGACGACCTTTTAACCACAGAAGAATTGTAAATTTATTCATAAAAATTTGTAAGACCTTTAATAAATCTGCTTGTAAATTTATATAATAGATTTTAAATCATATTGAATGTGTTGAGAAAAAATAAAATCAATATAATTAATTAAATAAACAAATATATATAAATATATATAAATGTTATAAAATCGTTTAGTTTAAATAAATGTTTGGTGTATTTTAGTTAGTAGATAACTAAATTTGTGCCACATATAATAAAGATACAGAAGTACAACTGTATAAATTTTTCAATAAAAAATGTATTTAATTAATTAGATGTGTTTTAAATTTTTTAAGGTTAATGTAATTTTACGAACTGTTATTTATACACATAATTTAAATGTGCTTAGTCATGTATTATATTTACATTTTCCGCAAATGACACTTCAATCCGATTAAACTGTAAAGTATTTCAAAAACAAAATTTTATAACATGGGAAATGCAAAATCAATTGCAAACTCAATAATATTCCCAGCCCCTCAAGCCTCGGTACCATTCAACAAATAATTTCATTAATCACTAATTTTTTAGTACGATCACAACCTTCCTGAATTAGTATGGATACCAAAGAATTTCGCATCAAAAGATTTAAATATCGATAAACCGTCCTCGAGATCCTTCCCAGTGTTGTTTATACGATCAATAAAACCGTCTAGCCTGTTCTTTATATACCTACACGGTATTTTTTATTTTTTCACAACATTTTAGCCAATTGTTGCGACATAGGACTCATTAAGCCGGAACTGTACGATATATCAGAAGCTTTAGGAGCATCAATAGTAGCAGTTGAGTACCCAGGATATGGAATATCACCAGAGATACAAGTGACAACAGGACCCTCGGTGAATTTGAGGGTCATCGCCACATTCCATTTCCTACTTTCACTGGGTGTGCATCCCAGCTCCATCGTCTTTTTCGGGAGATCTATAGGAACGGGTAAGAAATTCTAGTGTAATTGTATTTTTAGGACCGGCAGCATGCATTGCGGCACATTTCGTTAAAAAGGGAATTAAATGCGGAGGAGTGATACTACAAGCACCGTACATTTCGATCCATAAGATCGTTCAGGGTAATTTTAAAACTTAAATTAAGGCTTAGAGTACTTTCCGCTCGGGTCGTGGCTAATTGATAATTTCTGGGACCTCGAACAAGCATTGAAGGATATGTCACCATCAGTGCCACTCCTCATAATACACGGACTACTGGATGAGATAGTTCCAGTATCCCACGGACAGAGACTCTACGACTCGTACGAATCTGAGAATAAAATGGCAGACTTCCAACCCAACTCGAAACACAACTACTACTCAATTAATGAAGTATAACTAAGAATTTTTATTTTTATTTTTTTTAGGACTTAATTGTTCCAATAAGGAAGTTCCTGAACAAGTTTAACATCTCAACATATAATCCACCAGTTGAAATAAACCTACCGAGTTGGTGCCTGACGAAATCTAAGAACGTCTTGAGAAGGAGAAAGTCAAACAACACTGATAAATCCTACAAGAGCGCCATTGATTCCATGAGATCTTTGAGTATTTTTCATTTTTGTTCATTTTCTTTTAGCTCTCAGCTCCTCGAGGACTAGTTCAATTCAGACCAGGAGTCAGGTTTCCACCGCCAGGACAAACTTAACCGCCTCAGCACTCCTCCAAGAATCAATAACAACCGACCTAGGCTCAGAAGTTAATCGCAGTATTTGTTATAGCAACTTTTCATCATCCCTGGAGGGTCTGTGCGAGCGAAACTCAATCAACAACGAAGACATCTCAGACATGGTAAACGATGCAATCACCAGAAATAATAATCCATGATATTTTAATATAATCGGTTCTACTAGCTAGAAAATTCATGATAAACATTAAACTTTAAGTTAAATTACAAATCTCAGCAGAGCCACGAGTCCAGTCAGATTTTTTATGTACTCAGTGGAGCAGTGATTGTCAGAGAAGTAGTAGACGCCTCCCCCGAAGTGCTTCACCTCCTCCAAGAGCTCGTGGATCTTCCTCCTCGTCGTGGACGAAGCCTCTCGAATCACGTTGTCGCTAACGAGAACGCTCTCCACGGCGCCCATGTTCACGGCGTTGTAGATGTCCTCGAACCCGAAACACACCCTATCGTCGTTCATCTCAAGTCTGGTCTTCAGTTCATCCAGCACCTTCAAAATTTTTTAAAATTTTGGAATACCTTATTGTGGTCGTGATAGAAAACGTAGTTGAGTTTCGACGATAGCAGAGGGTTGCTCAGCACTTCGTTGATTGCGTTTCTGTATTTTTTGAGAGTTCAAACCTTACTTGTCGGAAAATGAAGAGTTGCACAAGATGAACCTACTGAGGTTCTTGTGAATGTTCGCGTGATTTCTGAGTTTCATAATTCAAAATTTTGAACATACAGATTTAGGGAGTTGGCCTTCATGTACTCGAAGAACAGGTCCTGGAACTTGATTAGAAAAATAAAATACCTTAAAGATCCCCGGGCCTGTTATCACAACCATCCTCAGCACCTTAAAATCTAGTTCCGAGTCGATTTTATCCAAAATCATCTTATAAAATGACTCAGAGGACTAAAAAACTTATTTGTTGAAATTATTTACCTTTGAGGAGTTTGAACTTCTGTGTGATGTTGTTTTTCTGATCGGTATGTTGTGGTTGAGTTTAAAGACTTCTTTAGTCATGTACTGTGAAAGGAGAAAGAATGAAGCACACCCGTTATCAATGACCTTTGTTCGTTATAAATTGTGGAAACTTACCAGAAAAGCTTGTTCCGCGTTCATTGAAACGTTGAGTACATGTGCGAGCTTATCTTCGCATAACTTATTCCATTCATCCTAAGCCGTTTGTTAAATCATGGTACCAAACCTTGAAAAGTGTTATTGTTGAGTTAGGTTGAACATCAAGAGTGTGGTATTGGCCGATCTATGGAATTTTTATAACGAATAACTGTACCTTTACGTATGGATTTTCGAGAACGTTAGTCCCGGTAACGTGAATGTCATCGTACGAGGTCGTGTATTGTACAAACTACGTAGGAATTTGCTAAAATCAAAATACCTCTATACAAAGCCGGATTGTGAACTTCTTAATCTCCTGCTTTACACAAATTGAGTTGCAATTTTCTGTTTTTATTTTCCTAAAATAATCGATTGTTTAAATTTGTTATCTGTACCTTGAGGTAAATCCCTCGATCAAGTCCCCTTTGAATGCTATGTTGTATAGAAACCACAGATCGTCATGAGTTTCTAAATATAACTTTAGTTGGATCCCTCCGGTATGAGTTTTATGTTGATGTAACAATTTCATTGATAAACATGATTAGTGACAAAAAAATTATGAATATTATACAGTTTTTATAACAGAATTAATAGATAAAAAACAGGATTTAATTTTTATGATTAATAATTAAACAATGATTTTAATGATCGATTATGGATATGGTATGTGAATGTTGTGTTTATACTACCTATTATTCAATAATATTTTATAAATTTTAATTGTACATTTTAAAAAATAATTTTTAATGTTATTTCTTAGTTCGTAGTATGTCATGGCCAATTATAGTTGTTGCAGTGGGAGGAAGTGTTTTGGCTGTTAGATATTTTTATAGAAGATATCCCACTCTATTCAAATTTGGCTCAACTAACTTCTCCAATAAATTATCCAGTAATGATCCCTCTATTAACATGGGTTCTAGACTCTCTAAAGCTAATTTGAGTGGCTTTGGTTACAAGATGACATTTACAGAAGCTTGTAACATATTAAATATACCGTAAGACCATTTGACCCTAATTTAAATGTTTAGATCAACATCTACAAAAGAAAAAATACGCGAATCCCATAAACAGCTCATGATGAGGAATCATCCAGACAATGGAGGTATGATTTATCCATTCATATACAATCATTAGGTTCAACATATCTAGCTTCAAAAGTTAACGAGGCGAAAGACTTTCTAATTAAGTGATTTGTAACATAAATTTTATTATACCAAATACTTGATTTTAAATACAATATTATACACATTAATTCCATTATTATTTAGCAAAATATCATCTTGACCTCTTTTTCTTGGCTGTAGTTATATCAGAAGCCTTCACTGGGAGAGGTCCAGATGTAACAAGTTCGAATCCTTCCTCATCCGTTACTTTCTTTTGTCTAAGCTTCTTGTTTAGTTCATTTTGAAGATCATATTTGGCCATGTATTCGTCACACATTTTTTGAATTTGTTCAATTCTTACAGGCTTTCTCTGTTCATTTTCTATAATTCAATGAAAAGAAATGAGTAAACAAAAATACTTTTTAAAAATGTATCGAGATTAGAGTGTGCAGAAGGTTTGTAATTTATCTCTAAAACCTTCGGAAGAGTCGTATCCGTATTTAGAGCCTCAATATTGTACAAGTTATTCCCCTTCTAAAACGCAGTATCAACTTATAAAAATACCTCAGTGACCTCAAAGTTTGTATTTTTTATGTTAAAATATTCGGAAAGCTCCTTACTGTGTAAGATTATGTTTTTAATGTCAGATTTCGTTATTAAAGGATCAAGAGATTTGAAAAGGAAATTGTTTTTAGATGATAAATTTTGAGAATCCTTTTGTTGATGAAAGTAGGAAGATGTTAATAGAATCTGATAAGAATGTAATAAAAGGAAAATATAAAAAATACCTGAGAATAGAAAGGAAGTTCATCATCCGTCGAAATATTCAACAAATGACCAACAAAAGTCATTTATATAAAATATTAATATTTATAATATAATACATACAAAAATATATAAATAAAAAATAAATTTGTATGTATGTATTAATCATTGGATTAAGTTGTGCAATATAAAATTAAGAAAAGAATATATTTTACACCTCTCTGTATTTTGATCTAATAATAAAGATGTTTGGGCAAAATTATCATACTGTAAATACATGGGTGTTTGAGGTTTCAAAATGCTTGGAAAATCGCAACGGTACGGAGCTGGCGTTACTTCTATCCTCAAAATGTGATAAATTGTCTCAAAATAATTTGTTTGGGCTTAACGAAGTATGTATAATTGGTTTACTATTATTTGTGTAGGAGAACTTCCAGCCTCTGTGCAACCAGGCATACAATAAGTTCGATAAGCTTATTGCACCTGGAATCTGTCAATTTTTCTCAGATTTCTTAAAGCTGAGAATAGCTATCGCAAATAATAAGATGACGTGGGATGAGATTCTAAAGAAGAGTTTCAAGTTGCTGGAGTATGTTTCTAGTTATTACCTATAATTTAGTCTATGGCTCGATATATACTTGGATGAGAATATCGTTGAACACCACTGGCTAGTTCCGGGATTATACTCACTATGTAACTTTACAAGCATTATAGGCGCATATGTATGTTTTGGATATCATTGTATATTAATTTACCAAATTTACGACACTAATAAAATACACAGGCCGATAGATCAAACGCATCTGGGATTGATATGCGAGACCTTGACGCAGAGGACGACAAGGATAAATATATGAAACAAGTCTTAAACAATGTTAGGAGTAAAATGGGCAGAGTTAGAGGAGATGAGTCAAGACATTCAGGTATGAAATATTATAACGTATGTTTCCAGCATATATCGTTCTACTCGGGCAGTCTATAAAGGGGTGTATGCAGGTACATTTTCTAAAGTTCAAAATTTGTTAGCTTGGAAATATGCAAATGGCGGCTGGTTTCCTAAAAGCTATTGAATCAACGTATTTTTTAATTTAATTATTGTCAATTAGAAATATTAATTACTCAAAGGCTCTAAGGGGTCCACTTATTAACTATCGGTACTACCTCGGAAAATTACATATGCAAAAGGAAGAGTACTTGGAGGTGAGTTAAAATTATAATAAATTTTAGTCTGAGGAACACCTTTCATGGGCATTTTCAAATTGCCTAAAGGATAACGTCAAGATGAGAAAGTATGATCCATTTCACACCAGGAAATAAATATATATTTTAGACATATTCTTGAGTGTTTGATTGTTGTTCGTCTTGGACTGGGCAAAATACCACCAGAATACCTCCTCAAAAAATACAAGTATTAGTGTTTTTAATAATTACCATCAGCCTAAACCACTATTCTGAGATTGTTAAGTCAATTGTGTCGGGAGATGTGCATCGTTTCACAAAAACAATCGTATGAAATAATAATTTAGTATCATTTAGGATAACTTCTTCGATGTGTTCATCAAGGAAGGAACGATTTTGTGCATAGAACAGCTCAAGTACCTGGCATATAGAACCATGATTAAGAAATCGTAAGTTTCTTACCCTAACATCTCACTGGAGTTTTTAGGAAACAATGGTGGAACACCCACGCTCCCTCTGGGAAGAACAACATGCTTCCTGTTGGGGTTTTAACCACGACTGCAAGGTGCCAAATTCCAGAGATGTCTGATAACGAGGTACCTTAGTGCTGAATTATGCTGTTTAGATGTTATGCATTTGTGCCAATCTGATCAAAAGGGGCTATATGAAGGGTTACATCTCGTGGGAAAGACTCATGATTGTCTTCAGTACGGTTCAGCCTTTCCCGCAAATTAGTTCCTGCTAATGTAATCTTAGTAAATATAATTAACTATATATATATATGCGTGTTGAATATTCATGTACATAAATCCATACTAAATTTATAGTTAATTCAATAACCAACAGGTTAAGACTGTATTCTGTAACTTTCGAGTAGTTCCAAGATTTTATTTATCTTGTCATCGGGGATTCTGCATAGTGAGGGGATGAGTGATTTAGCCTCGTCAGCGGATTTGGGTAACAAATTTACCAAACTTGCCATTTCAAACTCGTGGAGTAGTCCGTCGCGCTCTATTGTTCTGCAAATTTATATAACTAATTAGCAAGAACAAACGTTCTAATGTCAACGATGGCGTTACGGCACTTTAGAATAGCAAACCGACTGGCGTATTCGTGAGATGTTTTAATGAATCTAAAATCATTTTAAATTAATAAAAACGTACTGTACTGCTGTATCGTTCCTGTTATGATGGAGTCTGAGCTGATCACCAAGAATTAAGTGAAGCTCACAAAGGTTTAAGCACTTTGAGTTTTTAAATTCGGGATCCAAATCGAATTTGGTAGGGTCAAAATTATAGGATTCCATATTTCGGAAGATTATATATTAAAAATAAATGAAATTGTGAATTTGTTGAACAAAGTTGTATAAAATTTTAAAAAATAAGTATATTTAAAAAGTAGTTAAATATATAAATTTGTTAATCGAGTGCGATTAATTGTAATTAACATGGTTGTAAATATTATAATATAACAAATATAGTAATTTGATTAGGTTATATGTTTTATATACATGGGGAGATAAGAGTTAATCATTGATAAATTTAAGTATTTATTTTAATTTTACATAATTTATTAACACATAAAAACAATTCAAATGTCGTCTTCAAATGAAAATAATGACGCTGGTCAAGATACTGACAACAACACATCAACAACAAATATTTTTGGATCCAGTACAAAGTCGTCAATTAGTTCTCTGTTTGGTACTTCCACCGACGGAAACCAAACTGATCAAACACAACAACAGTCAGAATTAAACCAACCTTCCGCAACTACAAATGCCCCTGCTTCTTCCTCAACTTCACTAAAGTTTGTACATTCTGATAATTCTGGAGAAGGAGCGTATGATCTGTTCGGAACCATGAATACAACTAAAACCACAGTGTTTGGATCAAAAGATTCGGAAACGGTGAAGGATTCACCCACCTCAGGAGATACAAACACAGCTAGCTCGACATCTCCAGCAAATGCCGTTGATAACGAAAAATCATTTGGTTCAGGACATCAAAATGGTAAAGAAGAAAGTAGTAAACCGTTTGGAGTGTTTGGAGTCTCGACATTTGACTCAGCCAAAACATCTAATTTGTTCGCAGATAGCCACTTTACAAGAGCATCGGACGTAATGATGCCGTCACAACATAAAGAACCACCAGTGCTTCATACACACATAGAAAAACCCAAGGAAGTGCAGCATCTTGACCTGAGTAAGTTGACGGAAAGCGACTTTGTGGAAGGCTACGATTCAAATTTATACTCAGTAGAAGATAGAGATGTTGAGAAACTAAATAAGCAGAAGGAACAATTATATTCAGAAAATAAATTAAGTACTGAAGATTCCGATCTTGATAAGAAGAAAGAGGCTGAAAGTTCAACCTTATTTACAACACCTGACCCTATTAAAACAACAACAGAACTGTTTGGACAACCTGATAGGTCACTAAAGACGTTTGAAACGTTTGGATCTGGAGATAAGGTAGCTCCAAGTCTATTCGGCACATCTGAACCAAAGACTGTTTCATTGGGTTCAGTTACAGCACCCACATTTAATCTTGTGGAAACTGACCAGACTCACAAGGTCACAGAATCCAGCCTGTCTTCAAAGTCGGATAGCTTTACAACCAGCCTGACTGAGCAAGGTGACTCAAAAACATCATTGTTTGGGTCATCTAAGTCAAACTTATTTGGCGACACAACTAAACCGTCGCTATTCGGAACAGATGATAATAAATTGCTGGCACCTGCCTCTGACACCAGCTTGTTTGGTTCTACAGATAAGAAATCGACGAATTTGTTCGGAAGTACAACAACTTCAAACCTTTTCGGCACAACAGGACAGTCGAGTACTTCAACTAGTTTATTTGGGACTTCAGATACAAGTAAGACTGGTGGTTTATTTGGCAGTACTACTTCTGGTGGGCTGTTTGGTACGCAGGATAAGAGTTCTGATACTACGAAAACAGGTACTACAGACTTGTTTGGAGCTTCAAATAAAACAGATAATTTATTTGGAACTACTACTACTGGAGGACTATTTGGAACCACAGAACCAAGTAAAACAGGTGGCCTGTTTGGTAGTACCACACCTGCCACCACTAATCTCTTTGGGACAACGGACTCTTCAACCACAACGAATTTATTTAGTACTTCAGATAAAGCAACTACTAGCTCTACTAATTTGTTTGCAACCTCTCAGCCATCAACTACCGGGGGGTTATTTGGATCAACAGATACAACAAGTAAGACCGGTGGTCTCTTTGGAACTAATGATTCAACATCTAAAACAGGCGGATTGTTTGGGACTACTAAACCTGCAACCACTGGGTTATTTGGCACAGAAGATAAACCTGCCACCGCTACTACAACAGGAGGGCTTTTCGGAACTACTGAAACTACCACTTCAGCTCCGTTATTCGGGTCCACAGATACAGCTGGATCTTCCGCTAAGGATCTTTTTGGGAAATCTGACAAACCAGCAACAGGTGGCTTGTTTGGAACAACTGATACGACTTCCTCTCTTCTAGGTCAGAAAGATACAGGGAAGACTCAAGCTTTTGGAACAGATTCAACGAAAACAGGAGACATTTTGGGTCAGTCTGATCCCCTTAAACTTAAAGAGAGTATGTTTATTGTTAATAATATATTTATTTAGCGGGACCAAAGGTCACATTCTCAATGCCATCAACAGATACAACAGGTATTATAAATAAGTTTAAATAATTATTAATTTAGAACCGACCAAAACAACGACCCTGGGAACAACCCAGACTTCATATGCTGGAGCACAGGATTTAACTAAACTGGACGTAGACTTTAGCGTAACCGAACAGCACACAATAGCAGAATTACTAGATAGCTGGGAAAAGAGAGTAGCCAAGAAGGTGGAGTCATTCAACCTCTTCTCAGACAAAGTCTCGACAATAGATAGACAAATAGTTCAACAATGTAACAATATAAACAGCCTGCTAACAATGCACAAGGAACTTTTGGAAAAACATAAAAAAATGGAAGCCTCAATCAAGACAATGGAAGAAGAACAGAAGATGACACTTTCAGTATTGGATAATATGGAAAAGGTTCTTAAAGGGAAACTTGAGTCACTAAATAATCGAAGTAATGGATATAATATGGTACAAGCAATAACAAGGAACCTACAGGAACTATCAGACCAGTTATCAACAACCACAAAGGTGGCGGAAGAAACAGCAGAGGCCTGCCAACCAGAGCCACTATACACCATCGCAAAAGTACTCTCATTCCACCAAGTGAGTCTCATAGACCTTGAAAAGCAGTGTGATGAGATAGACCGAAGAATTAAGGCACTCAACCCAAGTTTAACTTTATAATTAAGTGAAAATTTTAAATTAAAATTTAATAAATAGCTGTAATTTGATAATCTGATGTAAATTAAAAAATGTATTGATTACTGTAGTTTCACAAAGTTATCTAATACAAATTCAGAATTTTATGATTTTATGAATGATGTGTTGTATTTATATATAAAGTAATGCTCATGATTCCACACCACACAAAGTTAGTAAAATTTTAATATTATGTAAACTACAAGATAAACAGACTGTATATTCATAAATTTTTATATTCTTTAAGCCCTATTCTGTTTTCAGTAATCTTTATTTGATACTTTCTCAACAAAATTCAAACGATAGAGAAATCAAGAACACTTATTATTGGATTCCACCAATCAATTGTAATATAAAGCAATAAATAATATGGTTCACTATAATGCCTTTAAGTAAAACATTTTTGACCGCCAAAGGATCGATTCTAAACCTCGCGAGATCTATTTCATACAGTTCAAGTTGTATTATTAGAAATAAAGGATATAATCCAGTATATCTACAATTACAAGATATTCAATCAGCAAAAATATCATGGAATTCTGAGAAATTAGCTAAATCTGTACTATTAAGAGGGTATTCAACTAAAAGAGGAGGTAAAGATTCCAAAACTCAGGAAATTCACGAAGATTTGAGTTGTAAAGAAGATGAGATAGAAGATATTCAGGAAAAGGAGAAACTGTCAGATTATGATGATACGAATGAGATTGTAAAGAAGCCGTCGACGATCATTTACGATGTTCTGAACGCATCAAAGCCGAAAAATAAGTACGGAAGACAGGCTCAAACTGGTAAAATTCGTAGAAAACCAATACCTCTGTATATTTCCCACAGTAGTACAACATATAATACTACTAAGGAAAAACCATATATATCAACTGAACAGACTAGTTCTCAAACATCTATATTTAAGGAGGAAGATGAGGATGCGAAGGATAAGGGTGACAATGAGAAACCGCCTAGGACTGATAAAAGTGACAGTGGAGATCATTCGGATCACCTAATATCTGCACAGTTTACACTGCCCATTATTCATTTCTCAAATTCCAAGAGAGTACACGCATTGCCAGCACTAGCACTTTTTAGAAAGCCAGCATTTCCAGGGTTCTACCAAGTCTTGCAAGTACAGGACCAAGCAGTGATCAAGTGCCTATCAAATGTAAAGCAGAATTCAGGCCACGATTACGTGGGAGGGTTTCTGACTAAAGCCGAAAGACCAAATGATGTCAACAACTCAAATAACCTGCCAATGCTAAGAGATGATGCAGGATCGGTGTCATCGTGCGATGAAATGCACGTCTACGGGACACTCCTCCAAATAATAACAATAACACCAAACCTGAGTTTCCAAGGAGGACAGGTGATATTGATGCCGCACAAGAGGATTAAAATGACTGGAATTCACGCAGAACCGTCAGAATCAAACCCTCTGTACAGAGTAGCAGTTGAATACGTGGAGGACACACCGAAGCACTTTGAGGACTCCTCAGTGACAAAAGCACTTCACTTGGAAATAATAGCAACAGTAAAAGAGTTGATAAAGACGTCTCACTTCTATAAGGAGCATTTTGACCAGATTATCAGGTTCTATAACCTGGATTACCCAACGAGACTGGCGGATTTGATTGCAGGAATTTCACTGGCCAAGAGAGACCAGCTTCAAAATATACTCGCTGAACTAAACATCGATAAACGACTTACAATGGTGCTTGAAATTGCGAAAAACGACCTCGAATTTGCACGCGTCCAGAACGAAGTGAACACCCAGTTGGAGGAGAAGCTGTCTAAGGACCAGCGCAAGTACATTTTGACCGAACAAATGAAAATGATCAAGAAGGAATTGGGGATGGACTCAGATGATAAGTCGAACGTGATTGACCAGTTTGAGAGCGAGTTTGAGAAAGTTAAGATGCATATGTCAGATGAAGCAATCTCGTCATTCAACAGTGGTATTTCGAGACTGAAACACTTAGAGTCGTCTAGTGCAGAGTTTGGAGTTTGGAGATCATATCTTGAGTGGTTAGTAGGTCTTCCATGGGGAAAAACTACCGAAGAGTCCAAGGATATCCACAGAGCTAAGGAGATATTAGATTCACACCATTTTGGACTAAATGACGTAAAAACAAGACTGTTGGAGTTCATGGCGACAACAATACTCAACGGTCAAACTAGCGGCAAAATCATTTGCCTAATAGGACCACCGGGAGTGGGAAAAACATCAATTGCAATGGCAATGGCAGAGTCGCTGAACAGGAAGTTGTACAGGTTTTCATTGGGAGGATTGTTTGACATTGCAGAAATAAAAGGTCATCGTCGAACATACGTGGGATCACTTCCAGGCAAGTTTGTACAAGCCCTAAAGTACACCAACACACTTAACCCGCTGATTATCCTGGATGAGATTGACAAGTTGGGCAGAGACACGAGGGGAGACCCTGCATCTGCACTTCTCGAGGCTCTGGACCCTTCTCAGAACATGAACTTCCGTGACTTTTATTTGGACATACCAGTTGACCTCTCCCAAGTCCTGTTCGTATGTACAGCAAACTCAAGTGACACTATACCGACACCGCTCTTGGACAGAATGGAGCTTATAACAATACCAGGATACCTGCCTGAGGAGAAGTTGCTGATATCAAAGAACTTTCTAATACCGCAGACACAAAAAAATACGGGACTGACACCAAAAGTTATTGAGATCCAAGACAGTGCAATTGAGTGCATAATTAAGCAGTACTCGAGGGAGGCCGGAGTGAGGAACTTGTTGAAGTGCATCGAAAAAATACACCGGAAAGTTGCACTCGACCTCGTTATGAAACACACCAAAACCACAAGCTCAGAAGCATCTGATAGCTCTAGCCAATCAACAGATTCTAGCGAAACCAGTTCTGATCCAAGCCATGATGAAAAATTAAATCCAAACCAGGTTGAGGATGTCAAAAGTGCTCTGGAAAACATTTCAAAGTGCACAGTTGTGAAGTCTGAGGATGTTCAGTCGTATTTAGGTGTTCCAATATATACCAAGGAGACACTTCATCCATATCCTCTGCCGTACGGAGTCGTCCTCGGTCTGGCCTGGACTAACGCAGGAGGGGCAACAATGTACGTTGAAGCCCACGGACAAATGCTCGACAAGAAAGGAAACTTGATAGAACCTGACCGCACTCCTGCAAAAGATTTATTAGGATCAACAGATACAAAAGAGCCAGCCGATACTACTGGTATTGAAGCTCTAAAGGGCGGAAGCCTGAAGGTCACTGGGCACTTGGGAACTGTCATGACTGAAAGCTCACAAATAGCACTGACCTACTGCAAGACTTTCATTAGAAAACACCAACCCAATAACATATTCCTAGACGAGGCAAATATACACATTCACGTGCCGGAAGGAGCAACACCCAAGGACGGCCCAAGCGGCGGAATCACAATGGCTTCTGCTTTGATATCCATAGCTGCCAAAAAGAGGATTAAGCCTTCAATTGCAATGACTGGAGAGTTGACGATATCAGGTAAGGTTCTCAGGGTCGGTGGAATTAAGGAGAAGCTCATTGCCGCCATCAGGGAGGACATTAGCACTGTGATAATGCCCGTTGGAAATAAGCCTGACTTCGAGGAACTCGATGCTAGCATTAAGGACAAACTGTCCATCATTTTCGTAGACACTTTCGACGACGTTTACCATCACGCCTTTGAGTAATTTTATGTTCAAATATATTTTGTAGTTATATAATATATGGATTTATTTAATATGAGTTTTTAGATGTGTATATATTAATTAGTATAATAAATTATTAAAAACATTCAAATTATTAAATCTAAGTCACTAGTTTGGAATTGGGGGCATTGTTCCAGGAACGTTTTGCGGCTGGAGCTGGGCAGGGGCACTTCCCACCAGTCCTCTCATTGGAGCCTGAAGTGCTACGCCTCCGGCAGGCATTTGTGGCATACCAGGCTGCATCATGCCAGGAACCATTAGTGGTGCTCCACGACCAGCAGGAGTTGCTTTTCCTGGTCCCATTGGGTATCCAAACTGAGGTACATTGACAGGAGATTTGGCGGTAAATGACACTATATTCTCACCCCTGAGTAAAACAAAGCCTAGAGTGCGCTTGACTTCCTAAATTAATTTATTAGTGTTAAATCGCTTACAGTTCTGTTTTTATCTTTCCCCAAAGTCATTCGAAACTCTTCACAATCTGATAAAACGAGATTCATGTACTTATCGAATGCCACAAGTGTTCCGACAAACTTCCGGTTGTCCTTTAGAGTAACTCTGACGTTATATTGCAACCAGTGTTGCATACGAGTATTCTTTCCAGCCATATTTATATATTTATAGTGTTATATTATACCTTTCATAAAAGAATCCAAGTGTTAATTGCGATTTTAGAAAAAAGATATAAAAATATCTTTGAAAAGACCGGGAGAATTGGGAAACAAAATACCACAAAATCAAATATATAATACTACAAAGGGTAAAATTTGTATTTTATGTTTAAAAGTTATTAAACATTATTATATAAAGTCAAACAATCAAAAAATTATATAATGGGGTTGGCGAATGATTAAAATGGAATTAATGGGTTTCTTTTCAATTATAGTTCTTAATCAGTATTATTAATAAGATATAACTTTAAGATTTCATGTTATTCTCAATGATTTTCTAAATTAGATTGTGTGTATCTTTGTTTTTTCTAACACATAATAATTTATGTTTTCTTCCTCCTTATCTAGTTATTCACCAGATTATTTTTTCTCCTAATTTTACTGAATAGTCCTCCTGTTCTTCTCACCTTCCTTTCTGAGTTTTATTATTTACATCTTTCTGTTTCTAACTTACCCTTTTCTTCCTTTTCCTTCGTACATTCAGAATTTTCCTTTTCCTGAACTTTTATTATATATTATATACATACCTTGCTCATTATCCCTCCAAAAAGACTTTTTCTGGCCTGAGGTTTCTTTGAATTTTTGTCTTTTTCATCGAGTTTTGACCCTATTTTTATATTAAGTGTGTATCAAACCTACTATCATTGGCCCATCCTATCGTTCCACCCAAAATTTCTATGTATTCAGTGTTTTCGCAATAAATTGCAATTACTGAGTCTACACAGTCTTCCATTATTATCTTTAAATATGCTCGATTTCCCCTCCTCTTTCTTATTATTTCGCAGTACATGTCAGTTGCACACATGTCGAAAACGCTGTTTTCTAATTTAAATATCAGTTTGTCATTTTCATAATCGAAAAATATTGTACAATCAGAGGAAGTTGAGGGTCGATCAGCTAAATTATAATTAACAATATTTAAACTTACTATTAATTATGTAAGCTGTTGCCTCAAACCCGTAAATTAATATATCATTGCGATTGTTCCTTAGAGGTCTTACTACATTTCTGGTTAGCTCAGTTGTACCATCCTTTTCTATTTGTTCTTGTTTTTCTTCTTCTGGTTCGGTTTCAGCAACCTTAGTCTCGGTAATAAAATCGTCTTCATCATAGCTTCCCGGTTTTTCTTGGACTTCATGTTCTACATCAACTTGCCCAAATGACCTCGTTTTGCTTACTTGATCTTCGATTTGAGTTTGACTTGTAAACAGGTGATTTAGTGATATAGTTGAATCAGCCTTTTCAAATGATTTACTTTTATTTATCTTATCATCAAGTTGAGTTGTATTAGTGAACAGGTGATTTAGCGATATGGTTGACTCAACATTTTCGAACGATTTAGTTTTAGTTATTTGATCTTGAATATCAAAGTTGCTGGTAAATAGGTGTCCTAATGAATGTACTGAATCACCTTTTTGTAAAACATCTATGTTTTCTTTTGAAAGATCTGGTTCTATTTCACTTTTAGAGGCGTCTGAATATCGTTTTTCAGTCAATTTTAATGAAACGTCAGAAGGTGTTTTCATAATATTACTAACGTAAAGGTCTGAATAAGAGCTTTTAGCAGAAAACAAACTCTTATTCTTGTATAATTCATTTAAAAAATAATCGTCATGGGATGAAGATTTCTTTTCATTAAATAAAGTTTTTTCATTCTCTGGGTAATCAATTTTATACTCAGTAAATATGTCACTTGTTACTTCTAACTTTCCAGAATCTTGTGGACTATCCAATTGGTAATCACGACTAAGGCTTTTAGATTGCATGTAACTGTTACGTCTGAATGATTCTGAATATAATGCAACTCCGGAGTCAAATTCATCAGGAGATACCGGAATAGAGGGTGCTAGTTTATCAGTGATGGGTTTTACAGTTTCTATAGTTGTGGTGTATCTGGATATTGCTCGAGAGTTACTTCTAGAATTCAGAGTAGAGCATAATTTGAACAAATCCATGTTAAACGATTTCATGGATCTTATTGTGAAGGGAGAATCTATGGCCCTGTATATTTCTTCATCAGTTATTGATCTTCTCTGAGTAGAATTCGACATAATCCTGTTATATATACTCGATACATCTGAACTAGGAATATCCTCTTTATTCAGTATAATGTTGTCAGAAGATTGTGAACTTCCAAATGTAGTAATTGATGAGAATTCATCTTCATTAGCAGTTAATTTGTCGTTATTAGTGTCTATATGGGTGTTGGTTGACTTATCAGGGCTGTGATTAATATCAGCAGGTTGTTTTAGGCCCACATCGTTAAATTGATTATACAAATCCATCCTGTATAGATAAGATCTGTTTATTAAAAACTCGATAGTTTTCTGTTCACTTGTTTTATCAATATTTTTGTATATTATGCTCTTTTCATGCATAGAACGTAGGTTGGGAGGGATGTATCCAATCCCGTGATGTATAGGTTTTTCATCACTAAATATACCTTTGCCCTTCAATACGTTATAAGAGTATTTAGGCTTTGGTTTTTCATCATCCTGTTCCGTTTTATCTTCATATTTTGGCCAGTTCTTTGTTATTTCGTCCAGAAAAGGTAGTGCTCCTGTATATTACATATAGTATAAACAATGTGTATATATGATATAGTATAATTATACCAGAATGTTCTGTATTAATTATTTTCTTTTCCTTTGGTTTTTCCTCACGGGATTTTAAATCAACCAGTAAGTCCAATAAGTTGAGAGGTTTATTAGGAACCAAATCAATAAGTTTATTTGTATATGATGTACCAAAAGATATTTGATGGTCGACAACATCTTCCACTGTATCAGAACTTTTTTCATAACTAGCTATTGAATCATTGCAAATTGGTATAGTTTTAGTAGTTAATGAATGTTTAGGTGTTATAGTCTGTGGAATTGGTGTTGATCTATAACAAACAATCCCGGCATCATAAAACAGTACTGAATTTCTGCGTACAAAATGCATTGGATCTAGGCAAATCAGACATAAAATGAAAATAAATCCAACTACTTAGAAGAGCAAAACTTTAAAAGCAAGCTTTTAAGAGTTTCGAAATGTTTAATATAATTCATTGTTTTAATAAATAAAAACAATAGTAAAAATTAAATTAGATTAAAAAATATGTATGAACAAAGAGAGAATCCAGTGTTTAAATGTTAATAAAAATAGATCAGAGTGCACGTCGACAATAAAAGTGGTCGGATCAAATAATTATACTATGAATAATGGTAAATATTATTAAATAACAAAGAATATATTTTCAGCTCTTATTTAAAAATTAATTTAATATTTTCAAATTAAATATTATTTGAAATTTAAATTTCTCAGATGAAAGAAATTTTCATTAATTAATCAACTAAAATCATTATTATATGCCCACGAAACTAAGATATAAAAATAAAATTATACATTATCTAAATTCTTTCATGATTACTTAAAATAATCATTTAATGTATAATATAAAATAGATTTTGATACCTAATTGTTAATTTCTATGGGTTCTGATGTAGCGGTTCCTGATTTTTATCCTTCCACATGTAAACTGGAAAATTTATCGCAATTGGAGGAGGAATACCTAGAGAAAGTCGTTAAAAAGGCTCTTCCATCGAATTATAACTTCGAGGTTAAAAAATGTGTACAAAGAATAAGACGTAACGGTTATTCTTCAGTATGCCTCCAGATGCCAGAAGGCTTGTTAAACTGGGCAGTTGAAATAAGCGAAATATTATTATTCTTCTGTTACTCATTGAAAGAAGTATTTTTATATATTAGTCGCTTAAAATAATTTCTTTTAGGTCATTATAATGGGTGATGTCACTTACGGAGCGTGCTGTATAGACGATTATACAGCAACTTCACTTGGTTGCCAATTACTAATTCACTACGGACACTCATGTTTAATACCAGTAACAGAAGTAACAATCGACTGCCTGTACATATTTGTTGAGATATCGTTTTCGGCACAAAAACTCTCATCCGCAATTGAGTCCTGCTTTGGACCAAACGAACACATCCTAATGATGGGAACAATACAATACTCAAACGTTTTACGTGAGTCAACATCAATAATGAACAAAAATGGACATTTTAAATATTATGTCGATGTTCCCCAAGTATCACCGCTTCTACCGGGAGAAGTTTTGGGCTGTACGTCCCCAGTAATTGAACTTAAACCAAGAATTAAACCCGGTTTTGAGGAATCCACCGATGTTTCTAGCAATATAATTTTTATAGCAGATGGTAGATTTCACCTGGAGAGCACTTTAATCCAGAATCCAGGAATTAAACTTTATAGATTCGACCCATTTAACAAGGTAAGGTGTGGTTAAAATAAACGATCTTTAGGTTTTCACTGAGGAGTCTTACGATTTGGATGCACTACATAGAGTTCGTTCAAAAGCTATTTTGAAAGCTAGGAACTCTAAAAGTGTTGGGATAATACTTAGCACTCTTGGAAGACAAGGGAATATCAACATCATGAACAACATCTGTAATATTTTGTCATCCAAGAAAATCAAACATTTTAAGATATTGGTCTCTGAGATCACAATCGATCACCTTAAAACACTTGATCTTGACTGTTTTATCCAGGTATTAAATAATATTCATCCATCACAAATCATTACAGATTGGTTGCCCTCGATTGAGTATAGACTGGGGCGACTCGTTTCCGAAGCCACTGTTAAACCCATACGAAGCATACGTAGCATTCAAAAATATTGAATACAAATCAGTGTATCCGATGGACTACTACTCAAAATGTGGAGGAGAATGGACAAACCACTCAGCTAGTTAGTTTTTTAGTTTTTTAACAATGATTAGATGCCAGTTGTTGCAAGAATCAAAGTGTTAAGGAATCAATTAAAGACCGACTTTTACGGAGAACACTCATGTCAAGACATTTATCATACTCTAAATGAACGGAAAACATCTTTAATAATTGTAAAATACATTAATTATATTTAATTTAATATATCATAAAATCACCTTGTATATACCAATAAGTACAAATGTGTATATTAATATGGAATAAAATTAGTTGTTTGGCTTAACTTTCTTTAGTGCGAAATCACAAATTCTCCTATAAAGAGACAAATCATGGCGAGTTCTACCCATTACAATGTCGTAAATGTGACAAGTCTCCATGTCCAAAAGGGACTCGAACTCCTGGTGGTGGGACTCAAGTACGTCTGGATTATGTCTGATAAAGTCTGATAAAATGAGGTCCAACTCCTTCATTCCAGTGTTTTTGGCCCTGAAAATGAGCTTTTTGGCTCTCAGATCTGATGAAACAAAGTTCCTAGTGGATGAAGGGATGGAGCTGAGAGAACCAAAAATAGTCCAACTCTTCTGGGAAACTAATTTTTTAAAGAATTTCGACTTTGAAAACATTTTAATAATCTTTAAAATATACAAATGATCTTTCTCTATAACTAGGCAAATGCTACATAAAATCAACTAAAAATTTTAAACTGAATATCAGCTAGGGTTGGTAAGGGAGGAAATATCAAAATCTTCTGGAATTTCTATCCAGTATTTATGTGATGTGTTATATATGGATATATATGTATCATATGACATGTTAGAGAGATCAATTGGAAATATTAGGAGTGAGGGATTAAACTCAGAAGCCATGTCAAGTGAGTAGATGTTAGCGCCCTTGAGCTTCAAACTCTTTTGAACCGTTGGAAATAATTCAACTAAAAATTATTTTTTTGTTTGTGTTTAACTTACTTTGGTTCTTTGAGTTAATGAATTTGGGTGAGACTTCAGAGTTTGTTTTCACTGTAACTGGCAGGATTGGCGGTTTGGGTAATCCCTTAAAGGTGTCCAACATTCGTTGAAACTTTTTTTCAAATATTTTGCACAGGTCATATCCTGTGTTTTTATCAAGTTCATGTCCATCTTTAGTATTAACAACTGGCGCTTTTGTGAAATACTTTGAGATGTGAGCATATTCTGGTGGATTAAGGTCCAGGCACCTTACCCAGGAAATGTCAAAGAGTGGTCCGTCAAATTTAACGCTAGAAAATTTACTTCTTGACTTTGAGTATTCGCCTGGTCTCGACTTCATCAATGCGTATCCCGCCAGTGTGTTGGTTGCGAACAACGGGAAAATCAGAATAACTTTATACCCATCATCATAGTATTTCGTTAGTGTTCTTTGAACTGACGATCTTGTCCCCCAAACATCGTATTCGATGGCGGTTGTTATGGATTCTGGTGATAGTCCTTTTAATATGAAATATACGCAATTCTTACTGGAATCTAAAATGATCTTTAAAATAAAGTAACTTACAAATCTTCTTGGCTGTGGAATGGGATACATTTTTATAGAAATATTTAAGTGTATCCATTTAAATGAATGGAGCTTTTATTATCGATTAAAATATTGTACATTGAACATAATTATGAAAAATAAAATTCTGAGTGTGAATATTAAATCATAGCATACGAACCATAAAATTACAAATTAAAAATAGCCAGTCCATACATAAAACAAATTTATCTTGAAATTTAAAATAATTAAAATATACATGAAAATTGGACTCTAAAATAACGTGAAAAACTCTTCTGAATCAGATGGGGTCATGAAGTAAACTTAGTCATTATAAATGTACTAATAAAAACTAGATGATATAATGAATGATTTTCCTGTTCCATTCTAATGGCTCTTGGAAGAAATTGATATGTTTGAATAAACACATTGTTGTTTTAATAAGTTTATATATTTTTATGGATATCAATACCAGAAAATTTTAACGACTTTGCAAATGTTCCACCTAAAGAGATATAACAAGACGGAAGATAACAACCCGGTCCTTGTTGGTAAGGAGAAGGAGCTTTATGAGTCTAAAAACTGGCCAAAATCGTTTTCTAACCCCGTCGACATCACAAAGGTTAAAATCGACGCCTTTAAACCATGGATTTCAAAGCGAGTATCCGATTTGATGGGAATTGAGGACGATATTGTCATCGATTACTGTATGAGCCAGCTGAAGGATCTTGGAGAATCTGACGCCAAGAGGAACACCCAGCTTGCAGGTATTTTTTAGCAGATGTATATTTATGTGAATTTTTGTAACATATTATTTAGAGGATGGAGGTGCAGTGTTTAATGAGAAACCACGCTTGGACCCCAAAAGGCTCCAGATTAGCCTAACGGGTTTCATGGAAAAGAAAGCCGGAATTTTTGTTAGGGAGCTCTGGGACCTTTTACTGTCAGCACAGTCTAGTGAGGAAGGGATCCCCCAAGCTTTTATTGATGAAAGGAACAAAGAAAACGAAACAACAAAGGTTGAACAAGTTAATAACCATGAAAAAAGAGAAAATTCAAATGATTCATCATACTCTTCATCTCGTACCAGAACTAGGAATCATTATGACCACAAATACAGAGATGACCCAGAAAGAACAAAAAGGGAGTCTGAAACAGATCATGGTAGGGAGAGGGAAGATAAGGTACACAGCTACAGGCGCCATGATTTGAAGAGAGAACACATGGATCGCCACAGAAAAGACGAATCATACAAACATCGCAGTGAAAGAAGGGATCGAAGACGCTACAAATCTAGCTCCAGATCTAAATATCCTTCTAGGGATCTAGATAGTTCAGAATCAGTGCATAGATCCAGATCGAGAGAGTTTCACTCTCGAAAGCATAGACGTAAATCCCGTTCAAGTTCATACGAGAACTACAAGAGTCGAAGGAGAAGGTATGTCTCCTCAGATTCTCCATCACATGGCCGTGAACATCGTAGACGTGGACACAGACACCACCGTAAAAGTTCTCCCACCCATCGCTACCCTAGGAAGCGAGATTACTCCTCCAGCTCATCGAGCTTGGATCCAGGTACTTTTAACACCCCATTTAATTACCTTTTAGAACAAGTTAGAGAAATGTCAAAGAGGGGCCGAAGAGAGACCCATAGCTGAGTGCCTAGCCAAACATAGGGATTTACACCCAATTTCAGTTTGTTAATTTAATACACATTTATGACTATTTACAATACCCATATGTATTTGCTACTATGTAAAAGAATATTTATTTTACAAGATTATTCTCTGAATTTTGTCCTTAAATCCTTATCAATCTCCAATATTTGCTGAACTATATCATCTGACTCGTTCCTGAATAATTATTTGAGTAGGGGACTTACATTTTCCTGATCTGAGCTGGGGAATATTGCCTAACGTGTCCAAAGATCCTGAGGTCGGAAATGACCTTGTCGAGAGGGTAATAAAAGGGTGATTTGAAAATGTTGAAGGACTCAATTGGGGGTAGAATTGCGTGCATGTCAACGTGGGAATTCGTGTTAGGGTAGTTGAACCCAAATATTGCACTCTTTAGAACATACTCAGTATGCGATTTGCCAGAAATCTGGGCCTTAAAATGCTCCGAAAACTTGTTTTGTGGAAGTGGAAGGTTAATTTTACCGCCGATTATATCCCTGAAAATCCCAATACACTTCTCGTTCATCTTACTTATCAAAGGCAGGTGGGCCTTTCTGAAGTTCTTGATGTCGTAAAAGGTTCCGTTTGGGAATGCAGACAAGTGTATGAAAGAGCAAGGTGTTCTATTAAACATCACAGTAAAGTCAAAACACCTATACACGGTAAAATCGTGTGGGTTTTGCCACTTCCGAGAATTGGTGGCCTCGCATATATGGTCAATGTTCCTAAGCCTTATGTCATGGTCAGTTAAAGTGTTTGAGCAACTAATACAATTTACAGACGAGAGACTGTTAAGAGACTTGCAACTTCCACACTTCTTTACGTAGAATCTGTTAGTGTAAAACCGGCTCTGGGCTGAGGAGTGGTGTAGGAAACGCATACCTAGATATCGTACATAACCAGAATCCACCTTCTTCATTTAGTTGTCTTGAAAACTACTGAGGAAATTGGAATATCCGTTACTGAAACTTTAATTGATGATTCAATGTCCTTATCTAGAATTAGCGTTACTTTGTACACTCCAAATTTAGAAATCAGCCCTGTTTCAGTGTGTATTTTTACATCCTGCTCCCTTAACATGTCAAGTGGGCCCAGAATTTTAATATCTCTCAGTCTATTAATTATATGTATTGGTCTCAATGGTGAGTTAAGTTCATCTGGGTTCCTGCTTGATGAAGGGATTTGGAATTCAAGCAATAGGTTCTTTCCGATTTTATCCTTGAGTTGAAGTGCTGATGTTCTTCTAATATTTGCCAGAGCGTCTTTGTAGTCTCTATCGAGTGCGATTCCTACGAGTTCAGATCTCGTTGTATACCTCGCGAATCCAAATGGTACTAGATAATTAAAAGCGAAACTTCTGTTTACATGAACAACCTCACCTGAACAGATTGTTAGCTATTTATTTACTAATTATTTTTATTCAACATACCCTTTTTACCCACGTTAGGTGTATCCTTCTCTAGAGTTACTTGGACATATTTATATCTATGTGCGAATAACTTTGAGAATCCAGCTGTTGATGATTCTTCTAGACCTTCTCCCCTATCGAAACTCTGGTTACTCGGCACGTTATACCTTTCAGAAAAGGTAGATTGTGCGCCAGAGGAGTTGGGATATAATAGTGAAGACGATATATTGTTTTTAAAATTGGAATTTTTAACAAAAGCGTTAGTAGCAACAGCCACTGCGATAAGAAGGATGGTGAAATCCCCTATGATGAACCTGACAAAGTACAATATTAATAAAACATAACAAAACAAATAAATTTACAGGAGGAATCCAGGCAAATAATCATAGATAATGAAATTTAAAATATCTAGTAAAACCCTACACACAGTCGACACAATACAAATTTTAGAAATAAAATAAATAGATACATTTATTCACGCCATGTTATCATATTTCACATTTGTAGTTTTTGTTTGAAATAATATGCGATGATTAAAATGTTATTGATTTGCCGAAAACTTCAACATCGTTCCTTATCGCCTCGAAATATATACACTTGTACTGAGTTTTCATCATACTCAGGGAGTTAGAAGTATAATTAGCATCCTTTATTTCAACATTCTCAATAGTAAACCAGTTCGAGATTATTTTCTCAATCTCATTCCAGGCCAACTCGATTGAATTATGAGTTAAATCAGCGTAATGATAAAGAAGGGGACCAATATTTGCCCACAACCCTCCTTTTTTTATAATCTTGGCAATAGTTCGAATGTAAGAAATAACATTCTTGGCTGTGTCCAAAAAGAAACATGTAAGAATCCCGTCAAAGTATTCAAAGAAGTCATCGTAGGCCTCCGTAAACTCACCAGCACAAATAGAAAAATTATGTGACTCAAAATTAAAGCTCGATGGTGAAACGTCAGGTATATAAACTTCCTTTAAATGGTCATCGTTAGAAATTCTGTTTCATCTAAATTTATAAAGAACAAACCTGTTACTAGTATCAAGACAATAAGGAAAGATTTTGAAAGTCCTAGGCTTAATAGAATGATTAATAATAAAGTTTGAACCTAAATAAAAATGAAAATAGAAATATAAATACCAATAAGCATGAAATAAGAAAACTCGTTCCCTTGACTAGAGTAACCTAACCTCAAAACCTCAAATGGAAGTCGACCAAGTCCACAACCAGGACAAAGAATTCTGAAAAATTAATTTACAAATCTAAAATTCAATTACAATGGAGGATTCTTTGGATCTTTGATTGGTAATTTACGCTTAAGAGCATCCAAAAGTGGTTTGAAGCATTGATTGCGTTCGTATTCCCCTTCATCAGACCAATCCCTAACAAACTGCCGTAAAGTAGTTCGGACCTAAAAATTATGTTAAATTAAATTAATAAAGTTGATAAATCATACCCAATTTCCATTCCTATGTAAAACCACAGGATCAGTGGTTGGATTTATCTCAGAGTCGTCAAGATTTTCGGGTGTGTTACAGAAGGAAGTATTCTTTACAATGATACGAAGTTCCCTAATGACATCTTCGTTAGTGTACTTGTTCTCATTTTCGAGGTACAACTTGTCCATCTTCCCTTCATAATTATCGAAATTAATAATTCCAGAAACCATAGAAATTATAAAGTTTTGATTAGTAATAATGGCCTTTAGCATCTTTATTGACTTGGCTGCGGGAGATTCTATGAGGAGCTTTTTATCATCCTCAGAAAGAAGGTTATATGACCTATATACCCGTTCAACCTCGACAGATCCGTCCCTCTTGTATGACATAAAGGAGTATAAAATGTTAATAAAGTGCTGAAGCTCCTCACGTTCGTTTTCATTAAGATCATTCATGTTATTTCGCTTATGATACATATAAGTTAATTTTGATAAAATAAATTACATTCATCTTAGAATGTGTAACACACTGTAGTCAGAATAATTGTAATAAAAAAAGAATAGAAACCAATTTTAGTCAAATTCAAACAAATCAAAACAATTATAATGCACAGATGATATTTATGTATAAAAAAGTAAATATGAGAACCCAGTTATTAGATTTTAATACCCAAGATGCCACGATAACAATGAAAATATTTATATATTAGCTTGAATGAAGTTTACATCCTATTACTTGTAAATTATTTATTTTTATATTTGTATTCTATTTAATCAACTTAATGGTCAAGATAATTGAAGGATTACACGTTGGAAGTTTTAACGCGGTTAATAAACTATTCTTGCCAACAAAATCAGATGAGTATATAGAAACATTCAAAAAATGTAATGTTGAGTCGGATTCCGTACAAAATGTTAATACTGCAATCGTTTCAGTTTGCCACGATGTGCCATATTGGTGTCAAGTGAGAAGTTCAAGAGAGAATAAACACTTTGCAGTAAAAGATGAAAAGTTATCGGATTTGTATAATAGCAATTTATCAAATTCCTATTTAAATTTGCATTTTGACCTCGTTTTACCCTCAAAAGATGATGAATCTGATGTCGAGTTTGAGGATGGGCCCATGTTTGTATTACATTCAATTATATTCGCAGATGACCAACCTGAAGAAAGATTCTACAAAGCATTTAAATTTTCATATGAGTAAGTTTAAAAATGATTAAAGGGGATTTTCAGGTTATTTGAATACATACTATCGCTGGAAAAAGGATTAGTTTATGTTCACTGGTTTGTTAAATAATTTTATAATATTAACGATTAATTTTTAGTCAGCTGGGACTGTGTAGAAGCACTTCATTAATATGTTCTTATTTGATGAGGAAGTGGAAAAGGCCTTTCCTGGAAGTTAAAAGGTACATGAAGTCTGTCCACCCAAAGACTGCAATAAGCCATTACTTCGAATACCAGATGATCTTGTATTATAAAAACGGGTTCAAGATCGAGGACGAGAATGTGTTCTTCAACTACTACCTAAAAACACTAGACAGTTATCTTAGGAACAGACATAACCTGAATTTGGAAACAGAGAAGGATCCCCAATTTGTATATTCCTGCAAAACCTGCAGAACTACCCTCTTTTCTGATAACAACATCATTAAACATGAAGAAAATGGAAAACAACACAAAGCCTCTGAATGTAACAGCATTTTCATTGAACCGATGATGTGGATGAAGGATCTAGAGTTGCAGAGCGGCAAGATGCTCTGCAGTAACGATAACTGCAATGCAAAGTTGGGTTCCTTCTCATGGCATGGTCGGAATTGCTCGTGCGGTCACCTTCAAGTCCCTGCGTTCCAGGTCCAAATGTCCAAAGTTGACAGGTTCGAGTATTCCAATGACGACGTGCCTCCGAAGGATGACAATTTGCAAGTTAAATGATTAATAAAACCCATGTATAATATAATTAGAACTTTACATCATTAAATACAATAAATTACTTAAAGGATGAAATTTTCTCGAGGTGCTTGTTCAAAATCTCCTGAGAAATCAGCCGGTTTAGCTCGCATGGCTAGGAATGTGTTTAAGAATGAAACTTACACTTGACTCAAGTTCCTTGCTTTCTCCTTCAGAGTATATGCTCACGTTCGTGAGTCTTTTCGCGAATATGTTACAGACGACCTAGAGTAAATTGTGGAGTGTGCTTGTACCATATCAGCTGCGGTGGGCTTCAAAAGCATTTCGCGGGATGATTTTTCTCCGTCAGACTCGTTTGTAGACATTTTAAAGCAACACAACATGGGATAATCACCACAGATTTCCCGGATCATCTTCCTGAATAATTACGATTATGGTAAAGTCTCAAAATACCTTACTTTTGGTAAGGGTTCTAGAACCAGGTTAACTACATTTTTGGACGAAAACTTTTCCTTCATCTAATAGACTAAATTACACTGGATTGTTACCAGAGAGTCGTATGAGAATTTGAAGTCTGACGCCGCTGCGACCAGACAGTATGCTACATTCTCCTTGAACTTATTACAACACTTAATTATTACACTAAAATCTCAATATGTCCAAAAGTCCCAACACTTACTTTAATGATTCTCTATATTCAGACAAAGTTGTGAAATATTGTAAAAAGAGTCTTGATTTGTACTAACATGTTGTCATTAATCAGTCAACAAACCTGTTTATATGAGTTAAGGTCTCTAAGTACCAAGGACTTAAACTCTTCAGTTGGTTCAACTAAACCGTTTTATTTTCATTGAACTTACACTTAAAACTTGAATCGTTTGTTACGCTAAAGCTATCGAGTAGTTGATATGGCTTATCGTTATTGAACAATGACTTTAGAAATGGCAGATTACAGTTCCTTCTTGAAATGAAAATCACCAGATAGTCATTCATAAGGAAAAACCTTGTACACACTAAGATTTATAAACTTACTCTGCTATTTCAGACCCTCTAGTCCCTGTTGAGAAGTTATCAATGAACCTGATACCGAAGTGGTCCAGGTTTACTGTTGTTCCTCCCGAAGTAATGATGATTATTTTGCATTCACCACCATCTGTTGAATATATGTTATACATTATTTACACATTATCTGGATAAAATCTGGAATTTGTGATACCTGTTCCATTCATGGAGAAGAACTTTTCAAGTGATTCCTCCAAAGATTCTAGGTTAGAATCACAAAACATCTTTATTTAAATAATATATAGTAAATTAATTGTTATATTTTACTGGAAATGAATTACTTTACAAATATACATAATGAAGATATGAATGTATTAATAATGATTGCAATGTAAATGTTGTGGTGTAGAAATAAATTAAAAAAATTAAGGATTGGAAAAGGGTACGATTTTTTGACTAATAGTATTGAAATTAGTCAAAAAGTGAGAATCCCATATCATCTTCTTCCTCCTCAGGCTCAGCTTCCTTCTTTGCTTCTTCTTGTTTTTCTAAAGTTTAAATTATTAATTATTCTAGGTACCTGAAGATCCTGAAGCTTGGACTGTAGAAGCTACTGAAACGCCTCCTCCAGCTGGTAATGTCTGAAGCTTATCAAGACCAGCACTTATGGTCTAAACTAAATTGTTTTTAATATCAATTACCTCGTGGACAACCTTTCCTGAAACAGCTGAGAAAAATGCACTCAAGGCATCTTCGTCTACTTCTGATCCAACTGAGTTCAGTACATCTCTGACGTCATCTTTCGATGGGCTTTCGTTACCGCAAGTAACGGCTAAAAGGTAACTTGCAACGTACTTAAGAGCCATTTATAAAACTTCAGAGTTAATTTACCTATGATGTGAATTATGATTTGAAGAAAAAAATGATAAAAAATATAGAATCTCTAGAACTGTATAATATAGACAGATTAAACTGGAAATATTAAAGAATATTTTATTGGATATATATAGACTTACAAATTAATTGTAGATTCAAACGTAAAACGTGTGACGATAAATATATTCAATATAAATCTGCTCATTTAAGTTCACATAGCTGGGGCTTGAAGGCAGTGGTGGGGAAATAAATGTGCCAATATATTCTCATACATCCAAATCTAGATCACATTTATAAAATTTAAACAAAAACAAAAGAAACGACAGAATTCCTATTTATTATTTAAATCCCATGTTAATTTATCAAGTTTTTATGAGTTGTTTTATTCTCTAATAATTTTCTAAATACTAATAATTAATTTAATTTTATTTACATTTTTAAAAATTATAAGAACTTATCACATTTATTATTATACATCATTTATGTTTGCTTTATTTTTCGTAACACCTCATAATTTTCTTGATATACTATGATTTAATTATGTTCATCACAATATAATTTTTACATATTTTATATTTACACATTAAATATGGAAAATACCAAAATTTCTGGTGTAAATATCGATTTAAATTGTTTTCCAAACAGTTTTCTTGATAATTTTGAAAAGGACAACGTACCTTTCAAACTTAATGAATCTCATCCGATACACGATATCGACTATAACCATTTGAAAAAAACAACTATTGAGGAAAATAATAGAATCGCTAAATGTTTTGGATCACAGCATGCTTTAAAGAATTCTATAGAGAGAAATATGTGCTCACAATCAACCAGACTCCCTGGAATCACAAGTAGTATGCTTTCACTGGAAATTTTAATGGATAAACTGGACACTTTAGAGTCATTTGACTATATGAATACAGAAAAACCAACAAATGAGTTCGGAATTGGTGGAATCCACAGCCATATCGAAGACAAAATGAACATATAGACTAATATACTAAATAATAAATATATACTTATGTATTTATTTTTATTTTATTATAATAACATTGTTATGTGGATATAGTTAAAAATATTATACAATCCTTGGAAATGCGAACAGTAGAGCAGAGTTAAAGGCATGTGTGAACTTCTCAAGATCATTTTTGTATGAAAGGTCATCCGAGTGGTCAAGATCATTTTTATTTTCCTAAAATTTATTTATAAGTTAAAATTTACCTTTGATCCGAGAAAATCGGTAGATTCATCATCACCAGTATGCTTAAATATACAACAGCCCTTTAATCTATCAGTACAAAAAGAGTTTTTCTCAACAGATTTACAAGGAGGCATCCTTGAATATACAAGCTGATGTAAAAAATCACAGAATTCACCCTTCATACACATCCCTTTGAGCCAATGGCGACAAACTACTGAATGTTTTCCGCTACTGCGCTCAATATCAACCCTTTCAAAGCCTTTTAACCTTAGCAAGGCTACCTTCTCACTATCCCTTTTAAGTACATCAAGTGCCAATGTTATAAGAGGATCTTCTTTGTCATTTTTTTGATCATCCTCTGGATTTTTAAAATGGTTGTTTTGGGTATCAATGGCTTCATATAACAAGGTTGAAAAATCCATAACAAAAAAATTAAAATTTTATTACATTTGAGTTAATTATACATGTTTAAATAACAAATTATATGAAATGAAATAAACTTAATAAAACACATACCCTCCATTATGAATAAATACACAAAAATCACTAATATTTAATCGAAATGTAATTTATTATAAATGGAAACATTATATTTATGAATTTTGTCAGGATTCTCAACACATATTTGTTTTGTAGGATGAGCAAGAGGCTTATTACAGACTTTTTTGAAACCAAAACTGATCTTCCAAATAAAAAACACCTGCACAATTCAATTTCTACTGAGTTTCCAGGTAAAACATATGTTGCTGTAACTACTTCACCTGATTCTTCAAAGACCGATGACAAATTTTCTGATTCTTTGAAGGATCTTCTCGGAGATGAATGGTGACCACTAGCTTATTACCTAATTTATTTGTAGGTTTGTTGCTCTCCATTCCGAGATTAAAAAACCGTATTTTAATAGCTTGTGGAACAAAGTTTTGAGTGAAAGGAATTCTAAAAAGATTTATCCGCCTGCACATTTGGTCTTTAACGCATTTAAGCTAACGCCGTTAGTATGTTGTTTTTATACTTTATAGGTTATCTAAGATCAAAGTTGTTATAGTAGGTCAAGACCCATATCATCAACCAAGACAAGCAATGGTATAAATTGATTTTAGATTTTTTTGTTTACAGGGACTTTGCTTTTCCGTTCCAAGAGGAGTGGTACTTCCTCCTAGCCTTAGAAATATTTTATCGGAAATTGGAACTACGAGTATTCATGGAGATTTAAGTTCATGGGCTTCTCAGGGCGTCTTTCTGCTCAACAGCATACTCACAGTGGTTGACAGTCAGCCCATGTCACACAAATCCTACGTAAGTCTGTCCCAACAAATTATTTTTAGGGGTGGGATACCTTCACAGATAAGGTCATAAACATAATAAACGAGAAAAGGGAACACGTAGTGTTTCTTCTTTGGGGTATATACTATATATTTAATTTATACTTGTTAGGCCGTTCAGCTCAACAGAAATGTTCAAGCATATCACCCACCAAACACTTTGTTTTGACATGCGGCCACCCCTCACCGCTTTCAATTAAGCATTTTAAAGGTTTTGTTAAATTTAACATAATTTTCAGGATGCGACCACTTTAATAAATGTAATGCCTATCTGAAGAAAACTGAGCAGGAACCGATAGAGTGGACTCTTCCACAATAATTATTAGAGTATAAATCTGATTAAATTAATTCATGTTAAACATTTGCGGCTGAGGCATTGTTTGGGGAATGACTGGGACTTGGTTCTGCATAGGCAGTGGAGGCATTCCCACCGGAAGTGCTCCCATATTAGGTTGAGGTAATAGTGGAGGATTGACCATGCTCTGCTGCATGGCAGGCATTATTACTCCAGGCGCATCTACAATTTATTAATTAATATGAAACATACTCATGACTGGGTACATGGGCATTTGTGGAGGTACAAATGTATTTGCTATTGGCATATGTGACTGTGCTGCTGCCATGTGCTTACTATAATCTTTTGGCCTCTTTGAAGCAATCAGTCTTTCAGCAGCTCCTCCGTGTCGTTCTCCTAAATAAAGTCATTTTTAAGTTTATTTACCTTTTGTGTCCTCTTTATATGCGTATGATACGTGTATTGGTTTATTGCACAAAAACTGGCCGTTCATGGTACGAAGTGCCGCATCACTTGCCTCAAAGTCGTCAAATGACACAATTGCGTAAGTCTTGCCTGAGGTCTCAGACCTCACCAACTAAGAGGAATTACATAAATATCAATTACCTTGGCTGATAAAACGCGTCCGAATGCCGAGAAAGTATCGTGTAGTAGTCTTTCATCAACCTCATCGTCCAGGTTACCGACAAATAGCTTTGCTCCCACCTAATAACATTTGAATCCACAAAAATTACCTCTCTTATTTCCTTATCTTTTGAAGCCTTGTTCAGTTTCAAGGGCTTATGGTATAATTTGACGAAGTTGAGTATCTTAAGTGCGTAGTCTGCGTCGGTTTCAGTTTCATATTCCACGAATCCAAACCCTATAAAAGATATTAAAATCCAAAACAACCTTGATGTTGTCCGGTAACTTTATCTCTCGGGATGTTAATGCTCTTAACTCTTCCTGCTTGCATAAAAAATTCCCAAAGTAGTTCCTCATCGGCTTGTAAATCGAGATTACCTGTATAAATCATTTTTTAAAAATAAAAATTAAATTATGTACTAAATTAAAGGATATTTGGTGAGAATAAAACTTAAATATAGTATAGAATCTAACCAATATATAAAGTAGCCTCTTGGTTGCGATTATAAAGCGAAAGAATATCTAAAACACGGGACGCCATGTTTTATTTAAAAATTATATTTAAAATATTGTAAAATTCAAGAATATAATAAAATGGATATTAGATAAAATTAAGGTATTTGTGGTGTATTGAAAATCTAAAACACAAATGTAAATAATTTATATATTTACAATATAAGATTAATATTTTACAATTTGAAACAAACATGTCATTCATTTCCAATTTAGTTATCTCATTTTTATCCTAATAGCTATATTTTACTTTACAGAACTATATTGATACATATTTAATTCAAGAATCTTTTAAATATACATTTATAGTACATTTCGTTATGTTACAATACACTTTATTTAGTGATCCTTGAATTACTGCATTTGAGATTCTTACTCGTATGAGTTAACTACTTTTTGAAGCAATTGTCGAAGTTATACGACTTAATAATAAACATATATTCATCATTTGGGGATTTTGTTTTCCGTTCTTTAGATTTCTGGGATTCACAATTGTTTTCCCTCTTTGAACCATTAATCATTTCCTAGATGTGTTTTCAACAATTTTGTAAACTTACATGTTTTACTGCGGCTTGGCCTATCGTATTCTCAGAAGATTTTTCTAAAATTAAATTAGTTGAAAATAAATACACATTTGATTAACATTAGATCTAATGTATGTTTAAACTGTTCAATTACCTGATTGGTCGATTGATCTGAATTCGCAATTTTTCTGCTTTATGGAATAAATTTTTCCATGATCACATAATTTGGCTTCACAATTTTTGTCGATCATATCATGAATCATATCAATGGTGCTGAAATTGCTGTATTTTAAGATTTTGGCCTCGAATTTGGGCAATTTTCTATTTTTAATCCCTGTTCCTACGTTTCTGGATGCCATGATAGCCTGGAGGTCAAAATTGTTTGTGGGTTCTGGTGCTTCTCTTTTCTTCCTTTTAACCTCATTGTCTCTGTAGTAAGGCTTTTGGACAAAATTGGTTGGTTGGGTTTTTCTGGTCCTCTTCAAACTTAGGTTTTCAATGATCATAGGATCATTTTTATCACATAAATCCGACAAATAAGGTCGGGAAGTGATTTCATAAGTTACCTTACTTTTTCTTTTATCCAGTTCGATTAATTGATCGTTGGTCAATTCATCCAAAATCGTTCCATCATCTTCATTTATGTGTCGATTGTATTCGATAACTTTGTTCAGAAATGAGCGAGCGATGTGATATGTCTTGATAAGTTTATCAGTGTCGTCGTATCTAAAGAGGCATGTAACTACTTCGTAGTCGTTGTCGAAATATTTCACTTTCCACATCCCCTTGTTAAAATACAATCCTCTTATTCCGCTTACTGGTCTAGCCCCAACCTTTGACAATCCTACATTGACTCTATCAATTGTTTTTCCATAAATGGATTTGGTGATATCTCCTAGTGTTTCAAGTTCTGAGAAGAACGATTTAATTCTAGGATCATTTATGGATTCTAATTGATTGTTGATTCCACAAACACTCTCTTCCGATGTTTCCGAGGCCATATCTTAGAAGCGCAATGTGTAATAAACGAACAAAATTGTACAAGTTGTTAAGATGTGAAAATTAAGTCACATGTTACAAAATAGGAAATATTTCAAAAGGAAGATTCAGGAATTCTGAGAAGATAAAAGTGATGAAAAAAATTTAAGCATACGTACATAAATTGCAGCTCAGGTGTACAATCTTCTTTAAATTTTAAAATAGTGGCAACAGTAAATCATAAATATTTTAGAGATAATATATCTATAGGATAAAGTGGTTATAAACATTAAAATTAAGATGATATGGAGATTGGTGATTCCTGGTACACAAAATACGTGATGTACAAAAAATATGTATCTGGACTGTAAATATCTAAGATTAAACATTATTAAATGTATCTATAAAGGAAAACTGTGTTTATGGGCCCAAAAATGGGTAATATTTTATAATTTATAGATGTTGGGATTCAAGATCTACACAATGTCCTCCTGTTTTCGCTTATAGCTTTGTTTTTACGTACACATCTATGCTTTTTCGTTGATTAATAATTGAATTCTATATAGAACTGGGTTAATATTTAAGTTTTGTTATTGATTCCATAAAAATCTTCATATCTTTACATTCCACTACATTATTTTTTAACATCATCAATTATAAGATCCAGTATAATTTGTTAATTAAATATACCGTTTTTTCTTTGTTTTTAGTTTTTTTGATCCAGTTAAATCAGAAATTACGCTTTTTATGTGAGGGCGGCTAGCTCAAATGGTAGAGCGCTCGCTTGGCATGCGAGAGGTACGGGGATCGATGCCCCGGTCGTCCACATTTTCTTTTTTATTTAATTATACATATTTTTGTTCAACTTATTTCATAAATATACCTTTACTTAGTTATGTTGATATTTATAGCACGTATGTACATTTAGATAAATTAATATGATATTTACAAATAAAACTCTAATATATTAGAAAAATATTCACCACAGTGATTCCTGTTCAGCTCGTTGATATTCTTTGCCTTGGTTAAATTTGTATTGGTTCTTTTTTTGCTGGTTATGTACAAATAGTCTTCTCTGGAGATTCCTGTCCCCTAAATCAGAATTCCTCAGATTTTGAAGCGAATTATCAGAATTTGGTGTCATTTGTGAGAGATTCTGTAGGATCATATTTGATCTCAGAGTTAAATTTTGAGTTTTCTCAATCACTTGCTGGTATAGGTTTGGCGGTACAGTTGAGATTTCCACACAGTTTTTTTCACTATCGATTTTCGCCTCTAAAGAATTGAATTAACAAATTTAATACTTACCGACGTGAGAGTGTCTTATTATGTTTACAATCCACCTTTCTGCATCCAATGATGTCATGTTAACGTTCTGGGCAATTATACTAAAAGGGTTTTAATAATTTTTAAACTAACTCTAGGTTTATTGATTTATGTATCCTACAGTATGTTTCAAATATAATGTGCCTGGAGCTTTCCTCAATTGCGTCCTTCAGAGGGTTTAAGAGTACATCAACGTAGCATGCCTAAGTATTCATGTGTGTGAACTTTTAATACCTCCTTGATTTCAACAATGTGTTTTTGTGCAGCCTCAAAGTTGAAGTCAACGAAGAGTGCACCCAATAACGATGTGAAAGTATCATTATATTTATGCTTGGTGTTTGCAATAACCTAAAATAATTGAGAATTGAATGACATACATTGCTTATTGTCCTGAAGTGATCCTTCCTATTCCTGTTCAGAATTGCGTAGACTGCGTAGTATCTAAGCAGGTGTGGAGTCAATAGGTTTACAACTGCCAGGTTCCTCTCGTCTAAGAAGTATTCCTGGAGTTGTGGCCATTCAAATGACTTTGTGTTCTTGTTGCTTAGGTGGAACAGGGCTAGGTGATACTTGAATATGTAGAACAGTGACCAGTGCAACAACCAGCACCTCTTCAAAATTAGGTCCTTTCTATCTCTATTAAGTTCTTCTGAGTTCAAAAGTTCTGCAAACTTTAAGATACAGTATACACCTGATCGGGGCGTTCTCTGGTCAATGAGTGTTGCATCCTTATCATTGTCTGGGTCCTGTTGAACTATTACCATTGACGACATTTCTTGCAATTCTTCATGGCTTGACGGGAGAAGCACGCTTAGAATATTACAACTTATTATTCCCCAATAACACTTCATCTTTTTTTTGGTTGATGATCCTGAAGAAAATATTATTTCTAGATTCCAACCTTCTACTGTATATTTTGACACTGAGTTGACGTAATAAATTAGCAGCGATTTGCAGTTTTCGTAATCTTCTCTATCGAAATACGCTTTTGCTAACTTTAAAATTAATTCGTCGACATCTCTTGGGAAATCTGTACTGACATTTAATGATGATGTGTTCGCCCATTGTATCAGTGATGGGACGGTTGTTTTTTCGAAAGTTGAGCTGATTCTATGTAATTGGTCCTTTTTATATAATGACAGAACAATTTTAAATTGTTGTATTTTAGACAAACAATCTGATTCCATTTGTGAGAATTCTTCATCTGACAGTTTGACGGATTCTAATTTTTTGTTCAGCTCCTCTCTAGTAGAGCTTAATTCATCTGCTGAATAGATATCCTTGGAACTAAGCCAGTCCAAGACATACAACACCATTTTCGGCTCCAGGTATGGAGAAAGCTTTGATGTGATGTCATATTTATGACAATCTGGAAAATTAGACTCATTCATTTTACGATAAAAAAACAAACGAAGAAAGAATAAAAGAACAAGATTTCATTAAAACAAATATACAGAAGAAACTATTAAAATGAATATCTCAAAAAGAAAATGGGATAAATTAGAACACAGGTGTTAAAAATAAATTGATCAAATTCATAATTTATATAAAAACAATTTATCTAATAGAATTATTTCATAAAATGAAATTAATAAATTTACAGAATGGAATCCAATCAATTTATTAATATATCATTATAATTATTTATTTCCCCATTATGTTGATTAAATACAGTTATAACAATCATGTGACATTATATTAATTTTTATTTTTATATTATACAACACTAAAATTTATTGTAAATATGTATGGTGTGATTTGATTTGTTAATTTTTTCTGTTATTTCATATAATGACCGCATTGTTAAAACTTCCATCTCTGTGTATGGTGTTGCTGCTTACTATTTGTACATCGAGTTACTTGAAACCGTTCTTCCCCGGTTTTTTCAATTCTAAAAGATCCGGATTTCCAGGAATTCTGGGAAAATTTTCTGTAGTCGGTGACAGACTATCAATTTATGTATCATTATCCTGTATTTTTTTTGCCTTCTGGACAATAGCATTTAAATAAAATCAGATATTTTAGATTTAATTATAATTGTGATATTTAATGTTGGATATTAATATAATATTAAAATGAATACAAATTATGACACTTTGGATATCTTGCCATGCCAAACCTTATATGTATACAATCTCGATGATCAAATACATATAGATGTTTTGAAGAAACTAGTCTACGAATTATTTGTTCCATATGGAATTATAGTGGATATAGTAGCTAGAAAAACGAAGACGTTAAGAGGTCAAGCCTTTGTAATATTTAGGTATTTTTCAATATTTTAAAGATTATTTTAGTGAAATATCGAGTGCAACTGCAGCATTAAAAGGATTAAATGGAAGGAAAATTTTAAATAAAGTTTTGAAGATTGAATACGCAAAAAATCGATCTTACAAAACACTCAAACCATCTGATTACTATAAGATGTCAAAAGCCAATAGAGGGAAATTTAAACCAATATCAGATTTCCCAGATGAGTTAAGATCCAGCGGAACAGATGAATCTCATTCATTATTTGTTCAAAATATACCTCATGATATGAGTAGGGAGTCGCTGGAATTGCTCTTCAAACAATACCCCGGATTTAGGGGCTGTAGATTTATAGAAGGACGATTTGTAGCTTTTGTTGATTATTCAATGGCCTCTCAAGCAGAGATCGCATTAGAGGGTTTGAATGGATTTAGAGTATCTCATACTCACGCCTTACAAATCTCACTAGCTAATTAAATAATAAATTTATGTATTTTTTAAATATTTTTTAATTGATCTTTTGTTCATCTTAAATTTTAATTAAAATGCCCTCTTTATTAAAGTTTGACTTTTAAGATTCCCATGTGCAGTTTTTGTACTAGAATGAATATTGTTCATCACTTTTTTAAAATTTGTTTAATTCAATCAATATAATATTTTATAATGTTATCTATAATGTTTCTGTATTTTCAACAAATACTTTGTGTATCTATACCATTTTTAATAGAGATTTGATAAATACATCAATAACTAAACAAATCACAAAAATAATCTAAAATTTCACACTCATTTTAATTTAATAACACATTTAACATTTTTCAATCAAATATAATGACAGGTGATCCACACTTAAAACATATATTCATCAATGTATATAGACGAAGAAACTACAGGATGTGTTGGAAGCTTAATCAGATCTTTCAAAAATTTATTCTCCAGAAAAGCCAGATATACCGTAATCAAATCCGTGTCGATTCCCAAAAACACATTTCTTCCAAAGTCGCTCAAATTCATAAAGGTTTTGGGACAAGGTTGGATATTAATATTCTAATATTTATCTAGGAGGGTTTGGCAAGGTGTTTTTAGCACAAAAGGTAGAAGAAAACTCCGAATTTGAACTGTGTGCAGTAAAAAGACTACAAAAGCACCCACTAATAGTCCAAAAACAAGTGGACCACATCATCTCAGAAAATAAACTCCTGGCCTCGGTCAACCATCCATTCATAGTGAAACACCTGGGCTCCTATAAGGATAATCATTATCTGTACCTTGTAATGGAATATGTTTCATCTGGAGACTTCTTCACATACTTGAGGAAAGAAAATTATTTAGAGTCCCATGATGCTATGTTCTATGCAGCTCAGGTCACAGCAATGTTCGAATATCTACACGATAATAATATAATTTATCGTGACTTGAAGCCAGAAAACCTTTTACTTTGTTTCGATGGTTATTTAAAACTGACTGATTTCGGATTCGCAAAGGTTGTTGAGTTTAGGACTTACACCCTCTGTGGAACTCCAGAATACATGTCGCCCGAGATCATTTTACACCTTGGATATGGAAAAGCTGTAGATTGGTGGACTCTGGGAATACTAATTTATGAAATGCTGGCAGGTTATCCACCATTTTACGATTCAAACCCACAAAGTTTGTACGATAAAATACTTAAATGTAAACTAAAATTCCCGATTCATTACGATGAGTATGTTTGTTTTTTATATAATTTGTAGGGATGCTAAATATTTAACTTCAAGACTTCTAGTTACCGAACCATCTCAAAGGTTCGGGAACTTGCATAAAGGAATAGATGATATTAAAAAATGTAAATGGTTTGAGTCCATGGATTTCGATGCTTTAGTTGAAAAGGAATTAAGTCCACCACATATTCCCGTACATTTTATATATAATTATATTGTTTTAGGAACGGAAAGAGGATTTACCAGCCGAAGAATTTATTGATTCTTACAGAATGCCCAAAGAAGTAACTGGAGAAGACGATCCATTTGTAGATTGGTGATTTGATAATTTATTTTAAAAGTATTTAATAATTGGTTAAATGTAAGATTCCTGATTGTTATTTGAAAAAGAGCACTTAATCAAAATCTTTAAGTGGAATTTAATATAATGAACAAATTATATGTGAATGGAATATTTAGTTTATATATTGACACTAGGATAATAATATTTTAAGATAAATTCATAAATAATTACTAATAAAGCTTCTTTTTTCATAAAAAAATAATTAAACGTGAAATAAAATAAATAATAAAATGATGTAAGAAAATCATTAGATAATTCTTTAGTGCCATAAACCACACACCAACTAAAAATTTAATTATTGAAATTGGAAACGGCATTTTATTCATGATTTAAAAATTTTGTAAATTAATAAATTTGGTTCAAAGTTCATGTGAATACACATCTTTTTTATTATTTTGTGCATTATTTTTATAAACTTCATTCATTTCATATAAATGAAATCCCAACTTGAAAATAAAATAATCTATGAATAGAATTTTTATACGTTCGAATGGATAACTATAAATTAAAGTCTTTCGGTTCAGAAGAATTTTCCGCAAAACTTGTACCTCTACACACTCAAGATGATAAACTACATCAAAAGTATAAAAATGCTGGTAATAATTGTGATAAATTAAACCCTTTTGATGAGAAAGAACTCAAAAAGACCTCGGATTACAATGATTTGTCCAAATCTCCAACATCATTTAATAGATGGCTATCTCAATCAGCTCTGCTTGATGACCTTGCAAGAGATAATTCATCGCCTAATAAAGATAGTTTTCATTTTTTAAAGGATAAACTGACAAATTTAGACGAAGATTCTAGTGTTTTTGATGATTTATATGATGAGTACGCGCTATTTTTTGATAAATCCAAGGGAAAGGAACACAACAATCCTGTTTTAACATATGTTCTATCCAACTCTGGTGAAGAGAATAAGAAAGCAGATGATAAAATGTTATCTGAATTTACTAATTTCAAACAAAAATACTTTGAATTACTGGACAAATCAGCAAATAAGTCAAGGCTTAAGAGAGCACTTCTCACAGTATTGTTCAACCATTACGGGTCCTCAAGAATTTTTAAGTACATGACATATGATGAATACGTGTCAATGGTTAAAACACATAAGGTTTTCCAAGATGAATCAACATCTAAATTCATGTTTCAAACCATGGATAGGAAAAATAACCTAATGATAACACTTAACGAATTCGTTTCGGGAATGTTGTCATGTTCTCCTGAGTGTGAAAATAATTTGAACTCTGCGTCGGGAAAGCTGAGGCTACAGCACGTTTTTAGAGCATATGATTCAGATCGACGAGGATATTTGGATAAAAATTCACTTGAATTGATGTTTGAGCATTTATCCCAAGGTTCAGGAAATGCTTATAGCTCAGATGAAAAAACAGCATTTTCAGAGAAACTTCTCAATATGTTTAACGGAAAATTGAGCTATGATTCATTTTATTACTGTGTAGAAAATGGACTCATGAAACACACGAACCTTCTCTTTAGATCAAAACATGATATGGCAAGTTCATTTAAGGATTTTATCTCAAACGCTTTACTTAATTTCACTAAAAACAATGCTTTTGATAGTCCAAATTTGTCAAGCAATAGCGTGTTTGATACTGAAAGATCGGTTAGAAAGAGTTCACCTGAAAAATTTTCTCATCGCACAACTCAACTAAAGAATCTTTCTGAAATGAGTAATACTTACTATTCATATAATACCCAGAACCTGACATTCTCATCGTCGACCAAAACGTCACTGTGGAGCCACACGCCAAGAGCATACTCTGAGTTCACACATAATAAATCACCAAGTAAGGATTATGGCTCAAGCTTCGATAGTAACATTTACACATCTGCATTTTCGCCACCAAAATCTACCACAAGTAGACTTGAGGAACTTTCTAAATTATATGGAGATAAACCATACGGTGAAGAGAATGCAGAGAATTTTGCTAATAAAACCCCAACAAATGAACTGTCGCCCTTAAAATTGGATAAATTCGAGTCTGAGGATATTTTCGAACCCCAAAATGTTAAACCAAATGAAGACACTTTTGTAAAATCTCCACCAAAACAAGAACTATTAGATGACGCATTAACGTTTAAGTTACCAGAAACATCTGATAAAAATGACAAGTTAGATCAACTTTTGGACAAATTTAATCATCCAGAAAAGACTGATTTAGAAGAAATGGAACCCAATAGGCTTTTGAATCTTGAAGGCGTAGAATCATTTGATGATGTTTTGGAGGATGACGTTCAACTTCAAGAACAATACAAGGAAATGAGTGACTTTTTTGTTTCACTAGAGAGCGTTGAGGATTTAATTGAAGATAAGGCCTGTGAACTAAATGAAAATTTTAAAGCTGATGATACTTTTAATTACAAATTTGATGACGTAGACCATAAACTTGACTTTGAAAATTCTAATAAATTTGATGATAAAGAAAAGCCGTTTGAACTAATGAAATTGATGACATTTGGAGAACAATCTAATACAAATGAAGATAAGAACACATGTAATGTATTACAAAGTGAACCGACATCTGATTTGTCTCCAGATTCTAAAACTCCGTTAATGGATTTAACGCTCCAAACTCTAACAAATCTCCTTTCTAATAAATACAAATCCAAATTTTTAGTTTTTAAAGGATTATTGGTTGATGATTCAGCAGCCAAATTGGTTTTAAAAAACTTTATGTCCCACACGTTTGGCGAATCTACTGACCACAGCACCTTTAAGTGGTGCACATATACCGATATTGTCAACCTTTGTGACTCAGTTTGTTACATTCTTAAAAAAGAAAACCCTGTGCTTAACTTAAATGGAGAATTCCAAGTCTATTCATCACTAAATGGAGACCTTTCATGTCTACTTGACCTCTTTAATGCATTCGGTTGGCCAATGACCAATAAAAAGTCGGTTGACGAACTCGTTAAAAATGGAACCTTGAATTTTAAAAACAACACTTGGTTCCAGTTCAAAAGTTCGTATATCTTTTTTGGCGGTTTCGTCTCTGAGCTCAGTTCATTCTGTTTAGAGTTTGTGCTTTTGTTATTTTCATTGAAGGTACTGTTTCCCTTCCACGTATATTTTTTAAGGTCCCCAAAGGATGAAAGGGATTACACAAATAATGTAGGATTTTATGACGAGATATATAGGAAACTATCCACAAATTATGAGTCACTAAAGCTTCCCAATGAGGAGACTTTGCTACTACAGTGCTCAAAGGAACTTTTCCACAGAATTAATGACGTTTTCGAATACATGTCTCTATGTGCAGTTCTAAACCAGGAGATACTTTGTGTTGATAAGTTGACTAATAAGTTTAGCCTTTCCAAGTTAGAGGAATTAAATAAACCTCTAAATCAACGAAATTTTAATAAAGAGGTCTACGAATTGCTCTTTGATAATAATTCCAGTGAAAAGACTAAAAACAAAGATTGTTTAGTCCAAGATACTGGTGGATATGATTCCATGGATGAAAATGACTTTGATCTGGGTGAGTCGAAAAACTTTAACATTGTCATTTGTTCATCTGACTCTCTAGATTCAGGCTTCAAATACACGTTCAATAACAAGGTTCTTCTCTTATCAACCAATTTCATTAGGAAGAACCAAGAAAGGGTCGCCACTCATCTCTCTATAGACAAGAAAAAACTGACTCTTAAGTCACTTAAGCTTTAATTTTAAATCGAAATGTAAACATTAGTGGAATAATTAATATGATAATTTTAATACTAGATTACATCTTCGATGGTTTTATATTTTCTAAAATCTTTTCATACGTTAAATCCTCCAATTTTAAAGAGTCCTTTATATGGAAATTAAGTTTCCTTGTTCGAATCTATGCAAATATTATTCAATTAAATTACCAGAGATGCCATTGTGGCTCTAGAGTTTAGCCTTCTACCAATATCTCTGACTATGCTTCTGATGTACGTTCCTCCAGAGCAGTGTACAAATAGAGAGAAGTTGGGCAGCTTTAAATCAATGTCAATTCAATAAACTAACCTCTTCGTTTTTTATGCGATAAATGTCCATTATATGAACGAGTGATCTTTTGGATGGTACAGGAATGTTATTGAGGGCATACTCATACATGGGAATTCCCTGGAACTTCCTGGCTTCGTTATTTTTATTTTAAAATAAAGAAACCTGAATATGTAGGTGATTCTTGGACCTGGAACCCTTTAAGACTTCTTATAGCCTTTCCAAGCAATTCGTCTGTTATGTATTCCCAATTAGCCGTGTAGATTGTTTTACCCTGATCCACAATTATTTTTGTTAAACTAACAAGAATGTCATTTGTATCGGTTTCAAACCCAAAAGTCCCAGTACATATATACTCTTTGTCTCCTTTTATTTATTAAATGATACAATAAAGTTTTGTTGTTACCTTTAAGATAGTTTTCGAGCATTTTAGTCCCTTCTCCTATTCCAATTGCAAGGACTCCTAATAAAAACTGTTAGAATCTCTTCAAACCTTCCGTATATTTATCTAGAGTTCCTCCGTGACCCACTCTTATCTTTAAACTAAAAAATTAATATTCAAATGATGACACACCGTTTGTTTTTTGGAAAATTATCTTCTATTATACTCTTTATTTTGTTACATACGTATGTAGAGGATACTCCGTAAGGCTTATAAACGTTCAGTAATCCATTTGGTTTGTATGATTTTTCCGTAAAAGATTCAACAAAATTGTTTAGATGGAAAAAGATATACAAAAAACATTTAAGAAATAACTGCATAAATTAAAATAACATATGTTTTACGATAGAATGAATAAACTACAATATTAAATATTAAAATAATAAATGAAGGTGTTGTACAGAAGGTTAAAATTATTTTAAAAAAATCAGAAAAATCGCCCAAAACTTCCAGGATTCCCCGGACCAAAATTGGGTTTGTTGAAATCAAAACTTGGAAAATCTGGTGTATTCTTTTTTGATGTGTGTAGTGGATAGGTATCAATATCTGGATTAGGTTCGGTTCCTAAAGGACCAATAACATCATACTTCAAATTTGGAGGAAGGTTCCTAAAAATAAATGAAAAATATTTTAAATATTTTTAGGGCATGAAAATACTTTTTAGCGTAGTTTTCTTCTTTAAAGAAAGGATTGTCCTGACCAATAAGCATTCCATCAGGTTTGCATACAGGAGTATGATGATCTAATAATTGTAAATTTTATATATATAATTATACTAAATAAAAATATAAATAAATGATAAAACCTTCTTTGCGGTTTAAATTAGGTAGAAGATGAAGGTCCTTATTTAAGTCTTTAGTAGTCTGAACATAAGATGAATAATAATTATTAAATACTTCGAAATCGAATTTTACATCATCAAATGGCTTTTTATTTAGTTTATTTAGTTCCTGGTCATTGTCAGATAGTTCATCATCATTATGATGGGATCGTGGATCATCGCCAAAATCCATAACTATTGTATTAAAATTTTATATTGAGAAGTATTTATGTTATATATTAATTGTTTAAAACCAAAATAACTTAAGAATATTTACACAACATCAATATATGTAGGGATTAAATTAATAATGTGTAATTATTATATATAAATAGAATTTCATAAAACTTAATGATATAAAGGAAAATTATACTTATAAGCAAAGAATACAATATAAAAGAAAAGTGAATTAATTTTTGAGTAACATCTATAAATCTGGATATTTAAGATCAAAAATAATTTTCAATATTCAATTAGGAAAAAATTGGAATAAATGAATATTACTGTAAGAATAATAAATTTATTATTTGAATATCATGGGAACCCAAACAATTTGGATGTAGTCAAATTCAAAGTTTTTTCATGGTAATAGAAAATAATATGTAAACATAAACTTCTCTATTGGAAGTGTAAAGTGACAAAAATGTCTTAATAGAATATGATTTAGATGGAATAGAATGGTCCAATTTTTATATGTGTGGAGGATTTACCTATATTCTGATGATAAATATAGTCTAAATGCTGTGGGGAATCCTGGAAGAAAATAAACATTTTGTTATAGTTTATATGTTTCAAAATCGTGTAAAACACATTTATTATAAATAAGAATCGAGATTTTGTTAAGACTATTTGTTTTCAAAGTACATTTTTGACATTTATTAATTGTAAACTGTTGAATTACCATAGTTGGTATATTTTCAAATATATTTTAACATCATAAATTTTGTTGATTAAAATGTCCATCGAACCTTTTATTGGAACTAAAATTTCACTCATTTCAAAAGTAGGGATCAGATATGAAGGTAAGTATCAATTATCGTATAAATAAATAATTGATATAGGCTCTCTGCATAGTTTAAATACGGATGATTCCACAATAGTATTGAAGGATGTTCGCTCTATGGGAACAGAAGGAAGATCAACAACTACAGAAGTACCACCATCAACCAAAGTCCACGATTTTGTTGTTTTTAGAGGTATATTTTATTTATAAAACAAATATATAACAGGTGAGGATGTAACTGATATACTTGTTAATGAAACACAAATATCAAATGATGATAACAAATTTGATGATCCAGCAATTTTTAAAACATACAAAGAAGATGAATTCCTTGTACATGGATCAAAACCCAGATTTGAAACAAAAAAAGAAAACAAATCGTTTCTAAAAGAAGTTGGTATCGCAATGAATTCCGAAGATAAATACAAAAATAACGAAACATATAAATCATTAGTGAATGACATGAACGATGTGCCAAATGATTTTGATAAGGAGTTGGAAACGTTTCAATTCGATACCCTGGAAGATCTAGACCCGTCCTTATTTCCAATTAATAAACCAACAAAAACAAATAAGTCAAATGATGAAAATCTAAGACAAGATTCATCATGTAATAAAGAAAAGGAGAATTCAAAAACTGAATTTAAAGTGTTTTATGATAAAAAATCATTCTACGATAATCTGTCACACGAAAAAAAACTTTCAAAGGTAAAATAAACAATATAATAATAATTAATTTTAATTTATAGAGTGACCTAAAGGAGGAACATATGAAACAAAGAGAAATCGACATAGCAACATTTGGGAGAATGAGCATTAGAAATTGGCATAGTAGAAACCATTCATTCAGAGGAAGAAAACATAATAATTCAAATCAATTTAATGTTAAGGCAGGTTGGGAAAGAAGAGATCCAACACATAATAGAAATAGTGAAAATTTATAATTGCTTTTTAAATGGGCCAAGTGTAATACAATATAAATATAATACATAAAATATATTTTAAACAAAATCTGAATATATTATAATTATATCAATTAGTGAAAGAAATTTTAATTAAAACTGATGTTTAGTGCCAAATGTTGTAAAAACATCACTTAGGTTGTGGAATCATCCCGACTTAGAATAAAGAATAAAATTTACAAATAAGTAACAATTAAAAATGTTTTGCACTATTTGTGTATTTGTGTAATATATAAATAATGAGAATTGAGAGATTAAGCAACTGTTGTGGTTCAAGAGGGAATTTAAGCGCAGTGGACTTTCAACCATGCTCAAACCAGAATACCACGCAAAGAATCGCAACATCAGGAGGGACATACGTACAGATATGGTCATTGTCAAAAGGAGAAGAAGGAATTCAGCCAGTTCCAGTCAAATGTGTATTGCTGTACACCTTCAAAGACCACTCACCGTACGATGTAATGACTGTTAGATGGTCACCAAACGGACAATACCTAGCAAGCACAGATTCAGGTGGAATAACAAACATTTACAAGAGAAATGATAAGAAAACAGAAATCATGGAAAACGTAGTGAAATCAAAACTTTCGGGACAACCGTCAGAGATTCCAATGACATTTACTGAATCAAAGCAAGTTAAGAAATATACAATCAAATATGACGGAACAGATAAATCAGTTAACACAAGCTCTGGAGTACCAAGAATTTCAATAAACCCTAAAAACGTACAGATTGAATCGAAGGAAGTGAAGATGGATAACTTCAACCTGTTAAGCCATGATAACCTTGAAGGGAATCTTGAATCGTGGTATACATTCGCAAAATTTTCATGCCCACATAACATGGGACAGCTGTTTGACATTAGCTGGGCGCCAGATAATCGCAGCATCATAGGAGGAGGAATGAACGGGCAAGTAATCGTATTCGACATCCACACAAAGGAAATAGTGGCTAAGTTTGACGCACTTGAAAAGTCATCAGATACATCGTCAGGAAGAGGATATATCAAGAGTGTATCCTGGGATCCAATGACACTGTTTGTGGCAGTACAAAGTAGTAATAAGGAAATATCAATTTGGAGGAGATCACCGCCACTACCGCCAGGTTCGCCAATGAAGTGGACTTTTAAAAGAGTACTACATCAGAATGATTTCTCAGAAAAAACAAATACCGATGTTCTGGGAGGATCAAGAATGTCATGGGCGCCAAACGGGAAGAACGTAGTCTTCCCAAATTCATCATCAGACAACTATAACTTCTCCACGTGTTTCCAAATAAACCACAACATCTCATGTTACTCACACATTTTTAACAAATCAAACTACGATAAAAATACAGCACAGTACTACTTTGATACATCAGAACACGAAGTGGACGATGAACCGATATTGTTGAAAGGACACAACACAAGGATTAGAAACGTAAGATTCTCAGAAGATATAATGAAACCAATTCACGACGTACAAAACAATGTAAGATATCTTTTGCTGGCACAATCAAGCGATGATAATATGCTTTCATTCTGGAGGTTCAGACTGAACTCAAACTCCATAGTTGATGTCGAGTGTATATGTGTAATAAATAACCTATTAGATGAGCAATCAAGTATAGAGGATTTGTCATGGGGGGATTTTGGTAGGTCGCTAGCAGTGGCCTCAAGCCAAGGAGGCCTTATACTGATCCAATTCACGTATGAAGAAATGGGAGTAAAATTCCATAGTAATAGAATCATTGGACTAAACCTAACTGAAATGAAGCAACCATCACCAGAATTTTTCACATACTCGGAATACGTTAATAATATTTCTGATGAACCGCTAGAACAGCCAAGTGCAGGACTAAATGTCAACTCGAACAATAATTTAAACAATAAATCTAAAACTTTAAGTGAATTCTCAGAAAACAGGCAGATAGACTTAAATGGATATATAACGAATCTGATATTTAACTGGAATAAAAATGAACAAAATTACAATACACACCTGCTGAAAATTTTCTGTGAATTTTCATACAGGATGTGCATGCTATTGTTTTATTATTATCGATCATATTTATATGCACTAAACTTTAATTACAATGAAAATAGTATTTTCGTGCCAAGAAAAAGACCAATAACACCCTCAGATATCTATAATGTAAAGTACTATGACACGTTCTACCTGTTTAACTTCACAATTGAAAGTGAATCGAAGATTAACCAAACAAAAAGGAGAAACAAGACAAAGAAACCAAAAACTACACAAATAATGGAAGATATGATAAAAGATGTCTGGTTAGACATGGATTATACATCAGAGAATACATTGGTTACAAATTACTGGAATAACATAGAAGAAACAGTAGAAGTTCCATTAGAAAATGAATCAAATAATGCAAACTTGAGCCCATTGAATTCTAACTCAAAAACAGGAACTCCAGTGGCTAAAATTGATAAACAAACAAAGAATACATCCAAGTACTCAAGGTCAGAAAAATCTAAGCTTAACAGATCAGATAGTTCTAACTCACTGAATCTTGATTTGTCGAGGAAGTTTTCCGACTATAATAGTATTCTGACGTTCCCAGTTGTCAAGACTAAAATGTGCTTTTCAGTAGATTCAAAAAAGATGCTCGTAATTAATTTTTTGAACACAACGTCTGAAACGATGAGCTCAGTCACCTGTGTAAACGAATCAGACTATAAAATTAAATGGATGCAATATTTAAAGAGCGGATACATAACACACATGGATTATTTTGGGGATTTATTAGTGGTTTTAACCCAGAAAATCGATGACAACTGCAAGGTCAGCATTACAATATTTGATACAAACGAAGGAACGGTTAAGCTTAATGAATCTGAGTTTGGGGATGAACCCGTTTGTCTATTTTCTACACTAAGATGGACTGGAACTTATTTTCTATTTCTAACAACTACACTACAACTTAGAATCCTAGAATACGATTTTCCTAACAATCTAACAGTATTCTCAGAGTTTAGCTTAAAAGATACTCAAAGTGAGGAGATACAAAAGATAGAGCTCTTGAACACAACCAAAAATTATGAAAGAATAATGAACCAGAAGCTAAAACATAACGAAGAATGCTTGTTCAGAACTAATGTTAAGAGTAGTGAAGAAAATATAGTGGCGATAGTGTACAAAAAAAATAAAAATGTGAGTATATTTGTAAAAGGGTACAAGGAATTGGAACTTAATTTAGATCATATGACACTAAATAATAATTCTTTTGATGAAGAACTTAACAATTTCACACTTGATTCACTCGTGAGAATGTTTAAGGAGGATTTTAACAATGGACTGTATGGTCACATACAATTCGACGGCTCATTATCAAGCATAATAGAAACATTAAGAAGCGATTACAACGTCATTAAAGAAACTGAAAGTAATTGTGATGTTTTACAGGATTTAAAGATGAGGCTCCTGACATGCTTGTCAATAGGTAGTGTATGGGAGTATTTGATGTACCTTTATGAGTATTATAAGGAACTATTCAAGTCGATGGAACTAGTATCAGTGTTGGAACTTACAAGTGGTTTATATAAGTCATTATTAGGATATTTGAAAGAAACCGCTGAATCTGAAACCCTCAAAACATTAGAAATATACGATTTTACAAAGTATTTCAACATTGCGCCATACTGTCTCCTGCCTGTTAGGCAAGTTGTCATGCCTAACCTGAACATTATTTACAAGTTTTTAAATCCAGAGATGGACTTAAATTCACAGAAGTTTGAATATCTTTTGGAACTGTCTGGAAAGTGTAATTGTTTGAATATTAAGGTTTTCAATTCGTTCTCACCAAGGCTAGATTACAATCCTGAGGATGCCGCATGTTTGTCCGAGGTATTCATTATTCAAATTATTATTTACATATATAGATAACTATAAATATTTAATTGTTATTCAAATTGTAGAAACTTGTGGAGTTTTTCAAAGATGTTAGAATGTGGGAGAATTCACTCGAGTTTTAGCTGTAATTAATGTTTGTAAATTTTTGTATAAATTATTAGTAAATATGTTAATGTATTTTAAATACATTAGACTTTTAAGTGTCTGTGGCGTCTACATCTTCTATAGAGATCATAGGCATCACGAGGAGCTTCAGAAGGAGGGTGTTCCTTAAGCAGGTTAACGTCAGGCTCCTCCCAAGTAGAAACACTATGTTCTTTAACGGGAGCATTAAAGCTACCTTTAGCCAGCTTTTTCAGAGGGTCCTCAGAAATCGATACATGACCCTTATCAAGTTTTTCCATAAATTCAAGCTGGATTTGGTACAGTTCATAGGGATAATAGCGCATCAAAGTTTTTGGGTGGTTATCACCATAAGCAATTGGCCTTTCAAAATACCTGCAATATGGTAGTTGATCTTTTTTACCGAAATCGTAATAAATTTTATTCATAGGAGAGACAGTATAAGCTGTTTTCATTCTCTCCTCATCAGTCAAGTGACATATAAGTCTTCCATCATACTTACTGTAGGAATTTGATACATCAACTCTTTCTTTAGTTCCACCCTTTCTTACAATATCTGCGAAAACCTCGTCCTGTATCAGTATACTCTTCAATAACTTGGGATCAATTTCCTTGCCGGTGTTTGATCTATTTGGGGCTATAACAAGGTGGTCGTTGTTATTGAATATGTAATAGTCGCCTTTTCTAGCCCAAAAGCCTGTCATTGGTTCGATTTTGTACTCGTCCAATAGAAGCATCTGCTCAGCACCCACATTGGTTTCAAATTCACCTCGACGTCCAGTGTTGAACCTTTTGTTATCGTATTTATAATTCGGCTCGAAAAAATGACCCTCAGGGAGCGAAAAATAAACATAATCCTGTAGAAATCTTGCATAAAATGGTTTATCAAGTTCCCGGGGTGCATTTTCCTCAAGCGATTTTATCAACAAATCCAGAGTGAATGGAGCATATGGGAAAGTTTGAACATCACATAACTTGTTACTCTCTGTAATTGTTTCCGTTGAAGGAAAGACTAAGGAGTATTTACTACTCTTGTGAAGTTTATACTCAGTATTCTCCTTAAGGGAAGACGAAACCAATCTTGAGATATTCTCACTTGTAAAGTGGTTTAATACTGACTTTTTAACAGTGATTAAAAGACGGTCGCCTCTTCTTTTCAAATTATCCTTAACATTTTGAACAGGTTCTTTAACCTTTGGGATAAATTTATTAATTTGATTTGGCACCGTTAATACGTGTCCTGAATACTGTTTCATTCTTTCACATAATATTTTAAGTGGGTCTCTGTTTGTGGGTAAATACTCCTGTCCTGAAGGTATGAGTTTCTTCGGGATTGGAACTGGAAGGGCAAACTTAGTGTTCTCGCCATAAAAAACAACTTCATCTGCCATTGTCACAAACAAACTATCGTAGCATCCTGCTCTAGTATATGGGTTTCTTCTGGCCCACTCCAGTGCATCGTCAAAGTCAAACTTATTAATAATACACAAATCTCCCAGAGGTGTGCTGTAGTTCTTGTTCAAACAGGCATTTCTTATCCTTTTGTCCTTCAATAGCTCGCTGGTATATTCCTTAAAAGGTAATAGTTGTTCTAATGGCATGTTTAAATCGTGAATATTATCTTTTCTTGGGCTCTTTAGGTTAAAGTATGATCTAACACAATTTGATCGGACTAGAAATCTTCCCATTAAATCATTTAGCATATGAAATGGTTGATCCTTTGAGTAGTGGCCTAAAAATTTTTGTTTTGCGATTTTAAAAATTGTGAATATATTTTTTATTAAACTATGTAATACCTAGTATAATATATTCCCTAGGGTTATTCATATCTGTTTCCTTCTTAGCTGTTAACATATCTCTCAGTACATCTTCAGGCTCAAAAATCAATAAATTCTTATAAAAATTTGATCTGGCCACAGGGTCGCTACACGCAAAAGCCATAGCGTGATGTAGTGTTGGAGCTGCCATAAAGTATAGTACACCTACGTTATATTCAACTGGACTCTTTTTAAGGTTTTTATAATATTCTTGGACGTTAAGCTTATTTGAAATAGTGAAAATTTCTGAAAACAAATGATTAAAATGAAAATACCGTTTTTAAAAAGCTTTCTAGTCTTTAGTTTATACATACGTATCACCTTAGACGTTGACTTAATGATTGTTGTGGAAAGTCTGGCCCAGAGTGCTTGTAATGATGACAATGATTCTACTACATTTTCGAAATGTTTTCTTGGCCAAATCCCGTCTTCAGATATCATATATTTATATGTATTTTTGCTGATTTTTTTGTGTTCTTCTGGGGGTCCGGATGGTATAATTGACATATCTCCTTTCTCACCAGTAAAATGTTCTCCTGGCGGCACTTGGTCCTTTGTGTATAAAAGCAATCCTTCTGGAGTCACTGCGTCCCTTGACGCCATGAAATTAAAGTATTCTCCGTATTTAAAGAGACCTGAAGATACACGAGGCGGTGGATCTCCGTCTGTGAGAGGAGTACTACACCACAACTCTGAGGGGTCCTCTAAAAATAAATTTTTTTTCTACAAAAATACCTTTCGAATCGGGCGTGTCGAATAATCCTAAAATTACAAACGTTCTCCATCCCATCGGTACTGTTGGAACTGCTTTGTCACACTCTAACTCAGGGGCGTTTACAGGTTTCTGGATCTTCAGAGGCTTAATTTCGCTTTTGACAACCTCACCTGCATCCATGTCGAAATAAAATCCTTTCTGATACTTGAAAAACATATCATAACTCAGAGTGTTGTAGTAAGGTCCTAGTTTTGTGTTAATGATATCGTCTAGTTTCGTATCATCTGTTATTTCAAAACATTTGTGTATAGAGCTTGGTGGCATAAGTTCTTTAACACATTGGAGTGCAGCCATTTGCGAAATGGCGCATGGCATTGGATGTTTCCAGTTCAGTTCATCTGGATTTTCAGGTTCGTTGAATTTTTTCAAAAAATAGTCGAAAAAGTCTTCATTGTTAGGTGCTGATTCAGGTTCTTGGGCTCGCCGGCTTTTGATGCGTGAACCTTTTTTCTTTCTACTTGATATTTCAGAAGTAGTGTGTGCAGAATCTGATGAAAGAAACCCATTATAGTGATTAAAAGAGTTATTAGTGTTATCTGAGTGTACTAAAACAAACTTCTGATTGGAGAATAAGTCCGTTTTATGTATTTTAGAGTTAAAATACTGATTTGTATCAGCTTTAATAAAACAGTTATTATACAATCGGTCATAATATAGTGTTTTAGGGAAGGAAGAATTTGGAATCAATGAATTTGTTATCGAAATATTTGTGATGGAAAGAACTGAAGGATTTCTAACACATTTATTTGTGTGATATAGTGAAAAGGCAACTTCATCTGCGATTTTTATTATTATTAAAATAAAAGTTGTGATAATCGACATCAAAAATTAGAAGAATCATGTTACACATTAACACTGTTGGAAGATATTAAAACATTAAAACATTAGAGAAGGATATAAAATAATTTTTAAAAATAAAAAACATAGCTATGTGTAGATATATAATGAGTTAATAACTAATAGTAATAATATATATTGATTAATTAACACCCAATATATAAACATATGTTTATCATCCAATAATAATTTATTTGATGTAAATTAGATTTATATTTGTTTAAAAATATATATATTTATGTTAATATTTATATTTATTCATCCAGAATGATCCTATTTCACATTAATTGATGTTATGGGATTTAATTCTAACTTTATAGGTATTTACCTCTTTAAATATTTTGCTTTCATTTAGGATCGATTAAAAACACATTTGCAGCACCTACAGTAGAAAATCACTACAATGAAAAACTGTTTTACAAAAACAATGTTACCCTCGAATCGTTACAGAACTATGTAGGAGATGATGTTATTAGGTTGGAACTGTATCTTATCAATTATATCGAAAATTTTAATACAACAATCAGCCCCAATGTATTTGTACAATCAGTTCACGAGTGCTTTCATAACATAAGTGTTAATTCTTCCGAATTTAAAACATTTGAAAATAATGATTTAACGTTATCGCAGGAGTATATAAGATACAATTCTGAGTATATAAATAACAAAATTAAATATCTAAAACAATTTAATAACCCAGTATCAAGCCAAAACAAAATAAATTCGTGGAATAATAGACTTTCCAATACATACGCAATTCTAAAACATTCACTGAATGTAGATTTTAAATCTCACTGCAGTGATTGTAAAGACCTCTCCGATTTACTGGATACCAGTTATATATGCAAACTCTTGGTTCTATTCAGAATACTCAACAAAACGAATGTTTTGGAGAGCGTTTTTACCTTCGTATTTAACCAAATCTCTTCATTTTATTGGAACTATGAACTGCTACTGGTAACATTCTCAAATGTTATCCTGAAAAATCTGGTTAACGCAGTTTCTCTAGACCAATCAAACAGAACCAAGAATTTATCTGAAACACTCCACTCATTGCTAGTAAATAGGAATAATTATTTAGATTTAAAATACCCACACGCAGAAACACTGTTTAGAATTTTGGGAAATTTCGCAATAGTGAGTTGAAAATAATTAACGAATTTTCAGAATATTTCATTCTATTACTCTAATTTGAATATATTTACACAAAGTCAGGATAACACATTTGTTAACCTGTTCATGTCACTAATTGTGAAAAGTATAATTAATGCATCGAACCTGGCAAACGTAAACAACGTTCTTCCATATGAAGTGTTTGGACAGAAGAATAACGCACAAAATGAATTTAACTATTTTAAAATATTTGTAGAATCCTTTATTAAAACAATCTCAGACCAGTTTAACAAGGGCCACTTTGTTTCTAACCTAGCGACGATTAACATTTTCCTGGTATGATGTGTTAGTTAATAATGTATTAGGACCAAGAAACGTATAATTTCATAGTGAAATTAAAATTTAAAAGTCATTTAAACGATATAGACCAGTTGCACTGCAGAATAGGAGTATTGATTTTGTACATAGTGGCAAAATACAAACAAATTTCTAACGTAAGACTGAATGAAGTGTCGGACATTAGGATCCTGTTCAGCCTACCATGGTCACCGGCAATAGAATATTGTACAAATGATCCCAAGCTGAAAGATCTACTACCTGACTTTAAAAGAGTTGTCATAGAGTGTTTCGGATCTGAAATATTCATTTGCAACTGTGTATACTCATCCTACAAAAGGATTCTAAACGTTTTTGTAGGAAAAACTCTAGACAACTATAGCAAGTTTGGTTATGATGATTATTTTCAGAACCTGTTTTACTTCTCATCACTAGTCGGTTACTCACATAGTGTGATGATAAACAGGAGAAAAGGATTACAAATGTTAACGTTTGGATCTGAAACTATATACTACACACTATCGAACTTTTTGCTGTTAGTAAAATTTGTAGTTATATATATATATTAGGGACAATTGTCTGGTAAACCAAAATTCAACAACTAACACTGAGGTATTTTACATTTATTATTTCATTATTAGTCGGTTAATACTGTAAAATTTTCAAAGTCTGTGGAAAGTAAATGGATTTCACACTATTTGACAACCGCATACCTCTTCAACAAGACAACATGCTACCTAGCTCTTCTGGATTCTCTAATTATGCATTATATCATCGAAAATACTGATGAAAATGAAGATTTATTGACTCTCGAATCACTATATGAATCCACTTTTAATCAGGATAAATCACTGGACTTCCAGAGGAGCATTTCATACAACTTTCTCTCGCTTAATCAAAATCCGATTAATTTGATACTTAGGACCCCAGTTCAAACTCTAGTACAATTATTCAAATTCAGGTTTGAATTCACGATTGAAAGCATGTTAGGTTGTCTGGGAATCTTTTGATTCTCCTGGTTTCAAAGCTAAATAAATATATTTACGAGGGTTTCTCAAGTTTCCTTTCCTCGACAACACTCCACATCGACTTGTTTCAATTATCAGCTCTTCAGGTTACACATTTGAAATTCATATGTATTAGGTGGTTTCAATGATAAACGTATTCGTTGATCTTTCAAAGAACTTTTCCAGCGAATCTGTTAAGCAGTTTAGGAGTTTTGTTGTATGTTTGTTATCAAAGAATCCAAACAGCTATGACCTCATTTTATCCTCGGGTCTCTCACAAACACCTTGCATCAGATTTACAAACGATTTGTTTAATACCGAAGCTTCATTAAATACCTCGGCTGGAAACTTCAAACACTGCTTAAGATTACATAGGGAATATCCAAACGAATGGTTAGAGTTTTCATTAAATTTGTAATTAGGAGCAAAACCGACATTTACTCTAAAGAAGGTGTTCAATCCCTCAAGTCCTTAGAACCTACCGACAAGATAGATGTTGCTCTATTCCATTTGTTCAACTTTCACTTACTGTGTATGGACACTGGTGTTTCAAAGGTATTATTTATAATAATAGTATTCTCAGGAACTCAATGAAAACTCTGGGTTATTTCTACAAATTGAAAGTGTTGTAGCAGCCTTTTGGCAGCTCATTCAGACTGTAGCAGGTTACATACTTTCTTTTAATTTGTTATAGTCACTGAGATAACAAACATCATCAGGAGCTCTTTAAACTTGATAATAAAACTCCACTATCTATATCCTTCATTAACAAAAAAGTCCATTTGTAAGTCAACCTATTTTAACTGATATTTAGTGGAAGTAACAAAGATTATGAACAGGGAGGACATTACATCCTATTCCAAGAACTCCATTGAGTATGTCATAAAACTCATATTATAACATAGGGAAATGGGGAATTTATTAAAGATAATAGAGTATAATGGAATTATGGGTCAAAACAAGGATTCTAAAAAGAAATAGAAAGTACAAATGTGCTAATATTGTAATGTATAAGATATATGATAAAGTAAATGTAGTAAAAATAAATATTACACATTACACATTTATAAGTTAATAAATATTTTTAGAGGTTAATAAAATATTATTTATATTATATTTTTGTTATAATAAAATAGGCTGTCGGCACCCAAAGGTGTTCCCGGGCGGTCCCCCACCCCAGTACTATCCGGGCCTAGCGCCGCTTGACTTCGGAGTTCGGATGGGATCCGGTATATTCGACGCAGTATGGCCAACAGCAATGGTAAATAAATTTCATCATTGATATACATTCATGATATAATAAAATAATCTAAAATAGAAAATTTTTAGGGTTAATGAATATAATACTATATGTAAAGTATATATAATAATTAGATAAGAAGAATTAGAAGTTATTGGTGAGAATAATGGTAATGGTAGGAAATATAAGGTTAATGTGTAGCAGAATTCTGCAATCAGTAAAAGGAAGAATAACGTAAATGTGTAACGATAGAAGATCAACAACTCTAAAAATATTAATCTAGGAAAAGCTCGATTTTAAAAATAATAAATCATATTCCCTTTATTGTATCCATGGCTCATGGGGTATAAAGAATAAGATAATATAAATTATATAATGATATGTAAATATGAAATAAGCAACAACTTTTCATATGACTCGAAATCGCCTACCCCTGATACTGAATACTATAATAATCAAGTCTACGAAAAATTTGGGTATTACTGGGAGAGTCAGAAATATAACAAATCGTACTTCGATAGAGAGATAAATAAGAGTTTCAAATACTATGACTCATCTGGGATTTTTAAGTTTTTGTTTTTTAACTGGGTTACTAACTGGGCATACTCGTTATCCAAGTCATATATCGAGCCATATAAACTACACCCATTGCCGATTAATGATCAAATACTCTATTGGCAACCAATCTTCTCCAAACATGTTAGTGATGGGATTGTAATGCTTGAATCCCATGGATATATTGGCCCGAACGGTAGAAAATATGTAAAACCAGTAAAATCTGTTTTACTACGCGCACTGTTCCTAACATTTTGGAAAAGAACATTGGTTGTGCTTCTGTCAGTTGTGACAACAAACATACTGAGTATGAATATCGCAATCCTAGTAAAATACGTCCTAAAACTATTGAACAGGAAATCATTTAACCTACTCAAGATACTTTTTCTACTATCCACAATTCTGTTCTTGCAGATTGTCGATGGATTGTGTATTGAAAACTTGACTTATTATATGTATAGACTTGTTCATATCATACAATACTCAATTTCAATCACGGTGTTTCAACACGGCCTGTGTTACAGAAGATGCTTCTTTAATAATGTCAACGGAACCAATGCACTTAATGTTTGTAATAGCGTTTTACATAGTTGCGATCCAGATTCCAAATGCTCCGAGAATCCACACTTTTGCTCTAGTAGCCGTTTCCAAAATAAGGAAATCACCCCTAGGATGTTTTCATTTGAATTTATTGATTCTTATTATATTTCGCTCTTCTGTGAATCTATTGTGTATACTTTTAATTTTTTTTCAAACTTCATATACGGAGTAATTTTAATATCATTCCAAATGAAAGTTAATATGTGGGTATTGTTCGGAGTTGGAGTGCTCTTTATATTTCTAATGGTCGTTGTAGAAATCATGAACACATTTGTTTTGGATGCTATTTATAAAATCAAGGACTATAGAATTGCAAAGTCAATCGAAATAATATCTGCACTCCCCATCATTAATAAAATACTCTACGATGATATCGCAATCAACGTCATCACAGAATGTAGGAATAGAGAACTCACTCTAATTGTTATTAGGGTTTTCCTGACATTTTTAAATAAGTCGTTATATGTAATATGTAATAGTTTGTCTTTTTATATCCTGATAAGGTATTTTGTAAAAACAATAAACGGTGTTGAGATTGTCACGGACATTGATACTGAGGGATTTCTGTCTACATTTTACATATTTTTTAAGATTATAGATTCATTAAACATAATCCCTCATTCAATTAAAAGGTTCGTAACGGCATATACTTCGTATCACAGAGTTAGCAAGTTCATTAATAACTCATCACCAAATTTTTACATTCGTGATAATAAATTCACTGGACCAACTGAAATGGTTTATGAAGTGCCAAATGTAACTAGTGAACTTGATAAGGATGTTGTTGTGCTATATAAAGATGCCTCATTCAGTTGGGTACATAATAGGAAGGACCTTGACAGTTTAAAATATCAAGCATATCTACAAAACATAAACTTTCAGCTCAAAAGGGGTGAAATAGCAATAATAAGTGGTAATCAGGGTTGTGGTAAATCCAACTTCATAAAGTCAGTACTAGGTGAGATGACACTGATTGAAGGTTCAATGGCAGTGGTTCCTCTCCACACATCTATGCCTATATTTTATGCGTCCCAAGATATATGGTTGCAACAGGGAACCATTAGATCAAACATAACGTTTGGGCATAAATTCGATGAAAAAATTTATAAAGATGTTCTAAAAGCTGTTGAACTCGAGACAGATATATCATCCTGGGAGAAAGGTGACCTTAGGGTAGTCTCTAATTACGCCTATTGTCTAAGTGGAGGCCAGAGAGTTAGGATGGAAATGGCCAGAGCCATCTATGCATATCTTGTATTTAGTAAAGTTAACAGGGAATATAACAGAGGTCAATGTGCCTTCCTTATGTGTCTTGATTCACCATTCCATGGGTTAGATCCATTCGTATCAAGAAATGTATTCAACAACTTGTTTAATCTGAAGACTGGTTTACTTATTAAGGATGATTTAGCTGTTATCATGTCATCATCACTGTTGGTTCTTGATAAATGTATCAGAACCTCAGACTTAAACAAGTTCCCCAATATCCCTATATACGATGTAAACAAAAATGCTTTTGAATTCAACTGTTACTTGCAGGATGTTTACTCTGAAAAATTACCCTCGGACAACTTTAACTACTTTACATCAATAACCAGCCCAAACCATATGAACTTCTTCAGCAAGGACATGTTAAAGTTTTGTTTTTCAGGGTCTAACACGAGGATAGGCAGACCAGCAGTTACAAAGTTGTTGTATGAACATTCATTTAACGCAATTGTAAAAAATGACTACGCCGGAGATAAATTCAATCCGTATTTATTGTATTTTAAAGCAGCAGGACTCACATTTCTATTTTTCATAGTTCTAACACTTGTGTCAAGTGTTATGGATAACGTTAAGTTCATCCTGGCAACAAACCTTTCAGACTACATAACCAAATGTGCAACAGAATACCATGAAGGAACTGCACCAGATTTAGAAGCAATCAAATCGAGCAGTAACTCTTTATTGCATTTTTTCCTTATTTTCATCTGTTCCATAATTATCCTGTCACTAACGTCGTCCGTATTTCTGTCACTGTCCTGTATATACTCCTCTCGTAAAATCCACGAATACTGTATCAGATCCGTTTTCAAAAACAGCTCTACAGTTATCAAGATCAAAAAGTTCACGTCCCAAGTTGTAACATATCTTTCTTCAGACATATTCCAAATTGACGAAGGACTCGGCTATGTCGTCTCCTCATCATTCATCACCCTAATAGAATTGTTCATTCATCTAGCAACGCTTTTCTACCTGGTTCCAATATCAATTCCAATCATTTCGGTCGCCCTGTACTTAATTTACATGCTTTTCATTAACCATTACGTGAGGTCATCCAAATACCTTCAGATGGGATCCTTGGAATCAATGGGACATATTAATACAGTATGCGAAAATGCAATATCAGGCTCACCAATCTGCAGAAGCTTTAAAAGAGAGTGGGAATTCATGCATAATCTAATTGAACATACAGACTACTATATGAGGTGTAGATTTCTGAATAAGTCCCTGATATCATGGACCTCAATACTCTCCAATTGGTCGTTTTCCTTAACAACATTTGCAACACTCATCATTCCAATATTGTTCGATAATTTCTCAAAATATAAAATGAAAATCGGGTATTTCGGACTAGCATTGTCGCTTAGCATGAACGCCATTAAAACATTCAACACGTTTGCAACAAGCATGGCAAGACTAGAGATTTATATGTGCTCAGTCAGAAGGTTTCAACTGTTCATTCCGCCAGGAACCAAGTGTGTGTTTGAAAAGAAGATAAATATTCATGAAGAGGATTTAGTTGTCAATTCATCATGTACCGACGTCGTTGCCGAAAAGAAGAGAGTGCTGAAGAGGAGAGTAAACGAGTTCAAGTGTAATAATAAGAATGTACTATTGAAGCTTGGTTTTAGACCAAAAATTAACATTATAGACATTATGAAGTATCTTCCTCCAGAGCATACCGGTGTAGTTCTGAAGGACGTTTGTGTGTATACAACACCTCAGATGAACATCGAGGGCCGTATCCTCAACATCGATGCCGCAGCTCAACGTTCTGACATCATTGGTTTAATTGGTAGAACTGGAGCTGGTAAGACGACGCTGTTATCTGTTCTACAAAATACGATAAGGAACAGAACAGGCCAAGTATTGCTGGATGGCATTGATTTAAAAGAAATTCCAAGAAGTGCCCTGAGACAGATTATTGGTGTTCTTCCCCAACTTCCATTTGTTTTCAAGGGTTGGACCATCCGAAGGTTCTTGGATCCCAGGAAGCTGTTCAGTGATGATGAGATCAATGAGGCTTTGGACGACTGCGGTCTTCTTGACTTCGTTAATAACCTTCAGGGTGGCAAAAGACTCGATTCTGTGATCATCGCAGAAGATATCCTCGTGGAATCTAAAGAAGAAGAGTCTTCTACAAGAAAAACTAATACCTCCCTGTCATTCAAGTCGGAAACGCGACTAACAATGGATTCGCTCAAATATTATTACGACGAGTCCGATATGTTATTATCTAGTAGCCAATTAAGAACTCTGGCCTTTGCAAACCTTGTTCTGTATCGAACATTTTACAGGATGATATTAATAGATGAACCCCCATCTGACAACTGCGCACTCCAAGATCGTTTTAATCATGATCTCGGAGTTCCAATTTATGAATTAATCCAAAAATACTTTAATCATTGTTGTACATTTATCGCAGCTCATGAGGCGAACGTTTTGAGAATGTGTACTTCTGTGTGGGTAATACACAGTGGGTCGATCATAAGGACGGTCAAGGTTGAGGAAATTTCAGCCAATGAATCAATTTCAAATATAATTGAACAAAGTGTAAATAACAAAGTAATGTAGTCGAGTACAAGTATTTATAACACATTTGATTTATAATTTCTTACGCTTCGTGTCTATATCACATGCTACGTATTTCATGTTACCTTTAGAATAGTGGTTTGATTCCTTGTGGTCATTGACCTAAATAATTATCTTTTTATTTTAATTACCTCCTCGTCTGCGGAACCAAATAAATCCGGTCTGCTAGATACGAACTTTAGCAGATTGCTTCCAACGTCTAAAATATTTACAAATTGTTTAACAAACCCTCTTCTGGCGCCAGAGCGGATTCCGCCATGGCCTTCTGCATGAATTTGTCCTTCTGTTCTCTAAAAAATCATTGCCAGAAATCAAAAATACTTCCATTTGGGATCCAGAAGCACGATTCTCAAGTGTTCAGACATCTCTGATGACGGTACAAGTTGTCCTGTTATGGGACATTTTTGCATAATTGTTCCAGACTGTTTCCTTCTCCTGGAATACGACTTCTTAACCTTGATAGTTTCATCTCCTTCCTACAATCGAATGGGTTATTTTAGTCTAACCTGAACAATCAGGGTATTTTCTCTTGGAGGCACATTTGAAGGAGGGTCTGAAAACTTTGATGGTTGTGTTGAGTCATCCGGCTCTGTCTTTGTCTGATTTTCTTCAGTTTCCGACAATACTTGTGAATTAACCAGCTGCTCCGAAATATCAATTTTATTTTCAATTTCCTCAAGATCCTTTACCAGGTTAGTCTAAATATATTTAATTTAGTGTGAAACCTACTTCTTGAACTGGTACATCAGTTTTTGTGCCAAAAAGTGAATTATATGAAAATCTTAATAATGCTTCTGGGTCTGAAAAGTCAATAGGTGGTGGCAAATCATCATCATTCTGAAAAAACATTAAAATTAGCCAATTTCATACCTCATTGAATTTTATTGTTTCCGCGATAAAAAACGAATACCAATCCAGTGACATCATCTCCAACTTTTCCTCTTGTCTTTTCATTTGTTCCGATTCAAGTTTTTCTGCTTCATTTGCATCCCAATCAGCTCTTTTTTGGCACAGTTGTAGATAAAATAGTTTGTTTTTACTTATTTGGTTCAGTTTATCTATTTGTGATCTTGGCGGCAGCAAGCATTTTGTGTACGAGTCTGTTAGGTTACTAAAAAATGTGAATAGGTAGTGTGATGGGTTCAGAAAATCGTATTGTGGGTTGTTTTTTTCTCTTTTATTTAGGTCGACAAGGAATTTGTGCCCATTTCTAGCAACAAACAATGCTGTGTTCTTTATAACTTCACTAAAAATTATTTTTAAATAATGAAATTGAGTTTTATTATATATTTTTTACTAACAAGTCGAGTGCTGATATAAATGGCATTGTAAATGAGAATACGTCATCTTCTGGCTTCTGTAGAGATTCTGATGAATGCCTAAAATCCGATAGTGCCAGTAGTCTTTCTTTATGTTTAGTTTTCAATTCTAATTTTTCTCTTTTATCCAAGATTGCTTGTGGAATTGAAGGATTAAGATCGGGAACTAAATAAAATTAAAAAATTAGGTGGAATTTTATTTAATACCTTTATTTCCCTGAAGTTCGGATAATTTTAGTTTGTAATATAAATGATAGGCATTTCCAGGGTCCAAAAATGTAAATTTAATATTATCATTTAGAGAAGCGTTAGATTGATCGAGGCGAAGTTTGGATACGAACTGTTCTCCATTCTTTGCAACGAACTCAGCAGTTTTGTCGATGACAGATCTGATAAAAGAAGGAGGGAAAATAATATCCTCAGATTTATACATAATATAAAAATATAAATTTAAATTAATATATTATTTTATTAAATTTTGGTTATAATAAAATAGGCTGTCGGCACCCAAAGGTGTTCCCGGGCGGTCCCCCACCCCAGTACTATCCGGGCCTAGCGCCGCTTGACTTCGGAGTTCGGATGGGATCCGGTATATTCGACGCAGTATGGCCAACAGCAATGGCTAATAAATTTCATCATTGATATACATTAAAGATATAATAAATGAATAGAAAATCATATTTATTAAGGGTTAATGAATATAATTTGATATGTAAAATATATATAATAATTAGATAAGAAGAATTTGACTAGATTGGTGAGAATAATGTTAATGGTAGGAAATATAAGGTTAATGTGTAGCAGAATTCTGCAATCAGTAAAAGGAAGAATAACGTAAATGTGTAACGATAGAAGATCAACAACTCTAAAAATATTAATCTAGGAAAAACTTTTTTGTGTATAATCGAAGGTCGAATATACAATGTATTTTAACTGTGGGGGATTGGATTCCAGTTTTTTACATTATTTTTCATATTTGTAACATTAGTTTTTATATAAATGAATACATTACAAATTGATGATATGGAGTATGTATGGAAGATGTGGAGATGTCGAGATTAAATGAGGATAAGAGGAATATAGAAAATGAATATTCAAACCAGTTATTGTGGCAAAGCTATATATACGAACCAGCATATTTTGATAGAATTAACAAATTTGGATATAATTACTATGACTCATCTGGGATTTTTAAGTTTTTGTTTTTTAACTGGGTTACTAACTGGGCATACTCATTATCCAAGTCATATATCGAGCCTTATAAACTACATCCATTGCCGATTAATGATCAAATACTCTATTGGCAACCAATCTTCTCCAAACATGTTAGTGATGGGATTGTAATGCTTGAATCCCATGGATATATTGGTCCGAACGGTAGAAAATATGTAAAACCAGTAAAATCTGTTTTACTACGCGCACTGTTCCTAACATTTTGGAAAAGAACATTGGTTGTGCTTCTGTCAGTTGTGACAACAAACATACTGAGTATGAATATCGCAATCCTAGTAAAATATCTATTGAAAAATTTTAATAAAAAAACACTCACTCATTTAGAAATATATTTGACTCTATTAATAATTACTTCTGTTCAAATTGCTGATGGGCTTTTGACCGAGTTTTTTAATTACTATTTAATTAGATGGAGAATTGTATGGGAATACTGTGTTTTGATTACAGTGTTTCAAAACGGCCTGTGTTACAGAAGAAATTTCTTCAACAATGTGGAGGGATACAACGTTTTAAATGTTTGTAATAGCGTGTTACATAGTTGTTCACCAGATTCCAAATGTTCAGAGAACCCATTATACTGTCCTGCCAGGCGTTTCCAAAATAAGGATATGAATGCCAGGATGTTCTCGTTTTTGATGTATGATTCGTTCCATGTAGCTTATTTCTCTGAATCTATAGTATTTGTTTTTAATTTCTTGTCAAACTTCATATATGGGCTGGTTTTAATTTCATTGCAAATCAAAATTAACCTGTGGATATTATATTCAACAGGGTTGACTATTGTACTTTTAATGGTTGGCGTTGAAATAATTAACGCATTTTTGTTGAAGTTCTACTATCAAATAAAGGACTATAGGATTGGAGAGTTCGTTGAAATTGTGGCAGAATTGGGTATAATACAAAAATTGCTCTACGATGACATTTCAACCAACATTATCACTGATCGTAGGAATGTCGAGCTCACATTTATTTTAATAAGATTGTTTTTGACGTTTCTTAATAAATCATTTGTAGTTCTGTGCAATAACATATCTTTCTATATTTTGATAAGGTATTTTGTAAAAACTGTTAAAGAAGCAAGCGTTGTAACTGAAATTGATACTGAGGGATTTCTGTCTACATTTTACATTCTTTTTAGGATTATAAATTCAATGTTTATGTTCCCACATTTTCTTAAGTCATTCGCCTTGTGTTATGCATCGTATAAAAGGATTAGTGATTTTTTGAATAATTCGTCACCTAATTTTTACATTTGTGATAATAAATTCACCGGCCCGACTGAAATGTCAACTAATGTCATCCATGTGACTAAGGAGATTGACAAGGATGTCGTAGTATTATATAAGGATGCGTCATTCACATGGGTACATAATAGGAATGACTTGGCTAATAGGAATGATGAGGTTCATTTGAAGAATGTAGACTTTCAGCTTAAGAGGGGTGAAATCGCAATAATTACGGGACCTCAAGGTTGTGGTAAATCAAACTTCATAAAGTCAGTACTAGGTGAGATGACACTGATTGAAGGTTCAATGGCTGTAGTGCCCCTTCATACATCAATGCCTATATTTTATGCTTCACAAGATATATGGCTGCAACAGGGAACCATTAGATCAAATATAACATTTGGGCATAGGTTTGATAAGGATATTTATAACTCAGTCATCAAGGGAGTTGAACTGGACACTGATATATCATCATGGGAGAAAGGTGATTTGAGAGTTGTTTCAGACAAGGCTCATTCACTTAGTTGTGGTCAGAGAGTTAGAATGGAGATGGCTAGAGCCATCTACGCCTATCTCGTATTCAGTAAGGTTAACAGGGAATATAACAGAGGTCAATGTGCCTTCCTGATGTGCCTTGATTCACAATTTCATGGTTTAGATCCATTCGTATCAAGAAATGTATTCAACAATTTGTTTAATCTGAAGACTGGATTACTTATTAAAGATGATTTAGCTGTTATCATGTCATCATCACTGTTGGTTCTTGACAAATGTATCAGAACCTCAGACTTAAACAAGTTCCCCAATATCCCTATATACGAAATTGATAGTAAATTCGTGTCGTTTTGTTGTTACTTGCAGGATGTTTTTAGTGAGACTAAAACAAACAAAGAGATTTTAAACGTTTCTACAGTATCTAGTCCATACCAGATTAGCTTTTTCACAGAAGATATGATGACATTGTGCTATTCAGATTCAAACAGTAAGATTGGACGGGCAGCAATTACAAGATTCAAATACAAGCAGTCGTTTAATGAAATTGTTAAAAACGACTACGAAGGACACAAATTCAACCCATATTCAATTTATCTGAGTGCAGCCAAATTAACACTTTCAATTTTTATTATTGTCGTCATTACCTCAAGCCTTATGGATAATGTCAAGTTTTTGATTTCTACAAATCTATCAGACTTCATTAATAAAAAGTCAAAGCAGTTTAATGAAGGATTCCCAGTAGATATAGAGGAAATCAAATCCAGATCAAACTCCACCCTAAAAATCATTGTCATAACAGTGTGTTTAATCATCGTCACATCGTTTGTCTCGAGTGTGCTATTCGCAATTTCAAGTATAATTGCGTCAAGAAGGATCCACGAGTATTGCGTGAGCTCAGTTTTTAAAAACAGCTCAACAGTTATTAAGATCAAAAAGCAAATTCACCAAGTTATAACATACCTCTCAGCGGATATCTACTTTATTGATGAGTATGTAGCAGGATCCATATCAACAGCACTAATGTCCTTAATTCAGACATTCGTGTCAATAGGAATACTATTTTATACCATGCCACTGTCAATTCCACTATTAACTGTGTCAATATTGATAGTTTTTGAACTGACAGTGTCAAAATATGTCTTGTCCTCCACGAATATCCAAGTAGCAAGGTTAGAAACAATGGCGCATATTAATACAGACTGCGAAAATGCCATTTTGTCCTCATCAATTTATAGAAGCTTTAAGAAGGAGTGGGAACTAGTAAACGATGTTTTCGAGAATGTAGATTATAAAGCTAGATGTCGATTCTTGATAAGGTCCATTTCAACATGGGTTTCAGTGTTGTTTAATTGGATATTCTCAATCACAACAGCATTGTTCCTGGCAATGATGATAATATTTGATAAATTTACAAAATATGAAATGGTTGTTGGTTATTTTGGATTAGGTTTATCACTCAGCATGAGTGCAATTAAATCTTTTAGCAACTTTTCATTCTGTTTTGCAGATTTGCAGGTGTTTTTGTGTTCAGTTCAAAGGTTTCAGCTATTCGTTCCGCCTGGAACCAAGTGTGTGTTTGACAAGTTCCACAATATTCACGAAGAGGATTTAGTTGTTAATTCTAGCAAACCAAATTTGCAGATGGATAGAAAAAAGTTATTGAGAAGGAGGAAGCATGAGTTCAAAGATACAAACCCAAATATTCTAAAGATGCTCTTCTTCAGGCCAAAGATTAACATTGTTGATATTTGCAAATATCTGCCACCTGAACATCGTGGTGTGGTCTTGAAGGATATTTGTGTATACACAACATCTCAGATGAATAAGGAAGGCCTTATCCTAAATAACATAAATGCATCACCGACTAAGTCAGATATTATCGGAATCATTGGCAGAACTGGAGCTGGTAAAACAACCTTATTATCAGTTCTACAAAATACCGCAAGGCATAGAACTGGTCAAGTATTGCTGGATGGCATTGATTTAAAAGACATTCCCAAGAGTGTTATTAGGCACATTATTGGTGTTCTACCTCAGCTTCCATTTGTTTTCAAGGGTTGGACTATCAGAAGATTTTTGGATCCAAGGAAACTGTTTAGTGATGATGAAATTAATGACGCCCTGGATAAATGTGGTCTCCTTGAGTTTGTTAACCGCCTACCAGGCAACTTAAAGCTTGACACTGTTATTATCAAGGAATCTTTCAATTTTAAAAAACTCAAACCAGATGATTCACCTAGTAAAAAAACAATTGATTACAACGAGCATTCTCATTATGATAAGTCCCTAACAATGGGTGGAATTCAACCAGAAGATATTATGTTATCAATAAGTCAGCTCAGAACCCTCTGGTTTGCAAAGCTTGTACTATACAAGGATTTGTATAGGATGATAGTCATTGATGAGCCTCCTTCTGATAACATTTCAAACGAAGATGATGAAAACAACACCAATGATATCGGAATTCCAATTTACGAGCTACTTGACAAATATTTCAAACATTGTACTTGTTTTGTCACTGCACACTATGCCAATGTTCTTAAATCTTGTACATCAGTCTGGGTAATGCATAACGGTCGTCTAATAAAGAGTTATAATGCCTCAGATTTATCAAAAAATGATTCAATATCAAATATTATTGAAGAAATGATCAGTAAATATTAGAATTGTAAATAACATCAATGCAGTTTTGTAACAAA